>NC_056743.1:531540990-531620990 GCF_019279795.1 Protopterus annectens
CTGCCAACATCATCTCCCTGTGCCATACTAATCCATCCAGTCACATTCTGCCAACATCATCTCCCTGCGCCATACTACTCCATCCAATCACATTCTGGCAACATTATCTCCCTGTGCCGTACTAATCCATCAAGTCACATTCTGCCAACATCATCTCCCTGCACCGTACTACTCCATCCAGTCACATTCTGCCAACATCAACTCCATGCACCATACTACTCCATCCAATCACATTCTGGCAACATCATCTCCCTGTGCCGTACTAATCCATCCCGTCACATTCTGCCAACATCAACTCCATGCACCATACTACTCCATCCAATCACATTCTGGCAACATCATCTCCCTGTGCCATACTAATCCATCCAGTCATATTCTGCCAACAGCATCTCCCTGCACCGTACTACTCCATCCACTCACATTCTGCCAACATCAAATCCCTGCACCATACTACTCCATCCAGTCACATTCTGCCAACATCATCTCCCTGCGCCGTACTACTCCATCCAATCACATTCAGTCAACATCATCTCCCTGCACCGTACTACTCCATCCAGTCACATTCTGCCAACATCATCTCCCTGCACCATACTACTCCATCCAGTCACATTCTGCCCATACTACTCCATCCAATCACATTCTACCAACATCATCTCCCTGCACAATACTACTCCATTCAGTCACATTCTTCCAAAATCAACTGCCTGCACCATACTACTCCATCCAGTCACATTCGGCCAACATCATCTCACTGCACCATACTACTCCATCCAATCACAATCTGCCAACATCGTTTCCTGCGTTATACTGCTCCATTCAGTCACATTCTGCCAATATCAGCTCTCTGCACTGTACTATTCCATCCAGTGACATTCTGCCATCATCTCCCTGCACTGTACTACTCCATCCAATCACATTCTGCCATCATCTCCCTGCACCATACTACTCCATCCAGTCACTTTCTGCCAACATTATCTCCCTGCAGCGTACTACTCCATCCAGTCACATTCTGTCAACATCATCTTCCTGCACCGTACTACTCCATCCTATCACATTCTGCCAACATCATCTCCCTGCACCGTACTACTCCATCCAGTCACATTCTGCCAGCATTGTCTCACTGCACCATACTACTCTATCCAATCACATTCTGCAAACATCATCTCCCTGCACCATACTACTCCATCCACTCAAATTCTGCCAACATCATCTTCCTGTACCATGCTACTCCATCCAGTCACATTCTGCCAACATCGTCTCCCTGTACAGTACTACTCCATCCAATCACATTCTGCCAACATCATCTCCCTGCACTGTACTACTCCATCCAGTCACATTCTGCCAACATCATCTCCCTGCACCATACTACTCTGCATCCAGTCACATTCTGCAAACATCATCTCCCTGCACCATACTACTCCATCCAGTCACATTCTGCCAACATCATCTCCCTGCACCATACTGCTCCATCCAGTTACATTCTGCTAACATCATCTCCCTTCACCATACTGCTCCATCCAGTCACATTCTGCCATCATCTCAATGCACCATACTACTCCATCCAGTCACATTCTGCCATCATCTCCCTGCACCATACTACTCCATCTAGTCACATTCTGCCAACATCATCTCCCTGCACCATACTACTCCATCCAGTCACATTCTGCTAACATCATCTCCCTGCACCATACTACTCCATCCAGTCACATTCTACCAACCTCATCTCACTGCACCATACTACTCCATCCAGTCACATTCTGCCAACATCATCTCCCTGCACTATACTATTCCATTCAGTCACATTCTGCCAACATCATCTCCCTGCACCATACTACTCCATTCAGTAACTTTCCACCTTACTCCTTTACCTTGTCTTCTAATTCTAGTAGTATATTTGTGGTAAAATTGATTTGCTTTTAAAGTTTTTGATTTTAAGTACACGGTTTATGTCTTGCTGTTATTTGTATTTTATCATGCTATGATATGCTTAAAATCAACTTTATGTTCTCATATTTACTTCTTAGTTTGGAGCTCTTCTTCCCTGGCCTCCCCTAAAAAATGCCTTTGCCCAGTCTGACTTATACCACTTATTTGAAAACAAACTAAATAGCTATAAAATGCTCCTCTTTGAAATAAAACTTCTGCAAATACAAAAATAGCAGCCAAACTGGATATTAATTTCTTTATTACAATTCTGGTACCTCGGCCTTCGCCTTCAAATGGAATAATTAACAATCTCAGAAACCAGTATATATACACCACCAATCACATAATTAAATAACTTTTAGTTATGTACTTACCATAACTTTAGATGTTTGGGATCCATCTTGCCTACATTCTGTACTGATGGGTTTGGAGCCGATCCTCGGCTCCGACTCGGCACGCTATACAATAGAGCGAAGTCTCTTATTGGCTGAGCTATTCTACATCCCAGGATGCACCACCACTGCTTCCCCAGATCTTGTTTGTCCACACACATGCACACACACATAGACTGTTGATATAATATTGCCAGGTGTTTCAAGATGAAACAGCTAAACTTGAACCGTCCGGTCTCTTCTGATCTCCAAGGCAGGGGGAAGGAGGGTGGGTTATTAGGAATGTAGGCGAGATGGATCCCAAACATCTAAAGTTATGGTAAGTACATAACTAAAAGATTTTATATGATCCTATCTCGCCTACATTCTGTACTGATGGGACAGCGTCCCTAGCACCTGATTCCTGGGTGGCTCATTGGAAAACACTCCTGAGAACTGTGGAACCGAAGGAAGCTCGCCCCCGAGATGCCACGTCCAATTTGTAATGAGAAATGAAGGTGTGAGGAGAAGACCAGGTAGCCGCAGCACAAAATGTCACTAATGGCAAGCTTAGAATGAAAGGCTGTCGAAGTAGCCATAGCCCTTGTAGAATGAGCTTTCACTGTGGTTGTAAGCTCTTTATTAGAAAGGAACTAAGTATGGCTGATACAGTCCCTGATCCACTTGGCAATAGTGACCTTCGTGACGGCTTTGCCCAATTTATTGTCCGAAAAGGACACAAACAAATGATCTGTTTTCCGTATTTGGTGCGTCCTATCTAAATAGAAACGCAATTGCCTGTGGACATCCAATGTGTGGAAGATGTATTCCGCTCTGTATGAGTACTTTGGGAAGAAAGCTGGAAGTTCCAATGACTGTTGCAGACAAAAACTAGAACAAACCTTAGGAACAAAGGATGGATTAGGCCTGAGGGATACTCTATCCTTGTGAAAAACCAGGTACGGTGGTTTGACACATAGGGCTTGAAGTTCCGAAACTCTTCTGGCTGATGTAATTGCCACCAAAAAAGCAGTCTTCCAAGAAAGAAATTTCAAGTCACAAGTTGCTGCCGGTTCGAAGGGGGAAGAAGACAAAGCACCTAATACGAAATTAAGATCCCACGGTGGAGCGGGATGAGAAATCGGAGGTCGTAGCAGCCCAGCACCTTCCATGAAGGCTTTACACAACTTACTGCTCATCAAAGGTGGGTCTATACTTTCATGAAAATTGGAAATAGCTGCCAATTGAACCTTGATGGTAGAGACCGAAGAACCTTGATTGAATAGAGAAGCTAAAAACTTCAGAACCTCTGACACCGGGGCAGCAATGGGATCTAATCCCCGGAGTTGGGCCCAAATAGTGAATCTCTTCCATTTGCTGTTATACATTTTTTTAGTAGAAGTCTTGTGGGCCGAGGACAAGATATGTATGACTTCCGGGTCCAAAGCATGGTTCCTGACTATGGTCAGAAGAGGAGGAGCCAAGCTGTTAACCTCAACGACTGAAGGGACTGATGATGTTGTCCCGACTGGTGGATCAAGAGATCTGGAACCTGGTCCAGGAACCATGGACCGTCCAGTGCATATTTCCGAAGAAAGGGCAACCAGACTTGACGAGGCCAGTATGGGGCAACTAAAATCATCTTGCTTTGCAAGTGAATCGCCTTCTGGATCACCCTGGGAAGAAGGGGAACCAGTGGAAAGGCATGCAGTAGGCCGGTGGGCCAAGCTTGGACTAGGGCGTCCTTGGGAATCTCCCCCGGAACTGGGGTGAGAGAGAAGAACTGTTGGCATTTCGTGTTGAGGGGAGCTGCAAAGAGGTTGCAACAAGGAGTTCCCCATCTTCTGAAAATATGAGTTGCCACTCTGTCGTTCAGAGACCACTCGTGAGGGGAGAGAATAGTTCTGCTCAGTCTGTCGGCTATCACATTGGATCTCCCCGGAATGTGTGTTGCTACCAGAAAACGTTTGGTTGCAATCACCCAATCCCATACTTTCATGGCCTCTCTGCATAGAACCTGGTCCCTCCCTGCTTGTTCAGGTACCAGACTACTGACATGTTGTCGGACTGAATGGCAATCATGCCCTGGGGGAGGTAACTGTGTAGTGCTTGTAGCAATAGAAGCACCGCCCTCATTTCCAGTATGTTGATGTGGAGGAGACTCTCGTCGGAGTGCCACTTGCCTTGGACTGACCTGCCCAGGTAATGTCCCACCCACCCCATTTGGGAGGCATCCGTAGTCAAAGTGGCCACTGGAAGTGGTGGAACGAAGGGTCGCCCCTGATCCAGGTTGGAGGAGAGAAGCCACCAACGAAGGTCCTGTTTGCACGTGTCCGTGATCAGAATGAGGTGACAGAGGGAGATCCTGATAAGACCACTGGACTGACAGGAGCCACTGGAGAATCCTCATATGTAATCTTGCCAAGGGGACTAGGAGAACGATGGCCGACATGGAACCTAACAGTTGTAGGACCATCCTGGCTGGGGCTCAGCGTTTGAGGAGCAAGGCTCGAACTTGAGACTGTAATACTCCTAGCCTCTCTGTAGGAAGTTAGACCCGCATTTGCTTTGAATCTATCTCTACTCCGATAAACCGTATGCGCTGAGATGGCAGCAACACAGACTTTGCCCAATTGAAGGTGATTCCTAGGGAGTTGCCTAGAGATATAGTGGCTGCTAGGTTCTGTAAGAGTAGACGCCTGGAGGTGGCAGTTAGGAGCCAGTCGTCTAGGTATGGAAACACCTGGAATCCTAGACTTCTCAGGTGAGCAGTCACCACCGCCAAACATTTGGTGAATACCCTGGGGGCTGTGGTGAGACCAAAGGGCAGTGCACGGAACTGGAATGACTGTCTCCCAGGCTGAAGCGCAAGTGTCTCCTGGACGCCTGATCTATCAGGATGTGATAATAGGCATCCTTGAGATCTATGGAGCACATCCAAACACCTTTCTCCAGCAGCGGGAGAATGGATTGTAAGGGGACCATCCGGAACTTGGACTTCTTGACAGATCGGTTGAGTTTGCTGAGATCCAAAATGGGCCTCAAGTCCCCGGTCTTTTTTGGCACCAAAAAGAATCTTGAGTAAGTCCCTAATCTGGTCTGGCCTTCGGGGACCGGTTGGTTGATTCCTTTTTGAAGCAGCTTTGAGATTTTGATGGCTGCGAGATCCCGTTGACTGGGTGGTGGGTCCGGGATGGTGGGGGAGGCTGAGAAAGAGGGATAGTGTAACCTCCGGCGATGATTCGGAGCACCCATCGGTCCTGAGTGATATTCTCCCAGGCCTTTAGGTGCCTCGAAAAACGATCCCTGACTGGCTCCGGAGCTGCGCAGTCAGGCAATCCTTCAGGGATGCTGGAAGGTTGAGGAGCCACGAAAGGACTCGCGGTCTCCAGTGTTGCGGGGTCCTCTGCCGCCTCTGGGACGGCGTCTTCTTGAAAAATTTCCCCCTCCTCTGCCTCTAGAAGGGGAATTGTCCTGCTGTGAGGGGTAAGTCTTCTAGGATTTACGGAACCACATTTTCCCCCCCTCTTCTAGCCTTGGGATAAGGCCGGAAGGGAGTGGAAAACCGTGCCCCTACGGCAGTCAAAGTCTTACCCTCTTGTTCACAACGGGTCAAGGTGTCCTTTACCTTGGGTCCAAACAAAGAGGACCCATCAAAGGGAGCGTCGGCAAAGGAAGACTTAAAGGCCTCCGCAAAATGACACAGGCGGAGCCAGGCTTGTCTCCGTAGAGCAACACCTGTACCCGCCGCTCTACTCGCCCCCTCGGCTGCATACGAAATGAGCCTCATGGACGAGTTCGATATTGATGATAGAGTAGCCAACTGAGAGCTAACCGTCTGGGCCAACTGCTCAGGTAGGTTACCAGAGAGGGTATCTGAAAGTTCTTGACCAGATCCCTCTGAAGTCTGGTGAAGTGCGTCAGATAATTCAGAGACCTTAAAGTAAAGGCTGCTGAAGTAAGGGTGTGCTTCCCATACTGATCCATGCTTCTGGACTCTTTATTAGGAGGATGGACAGACGTCGAAGCCTCTGCCACATCTTGCTGGATAGCAGATGCCACCACCAGGGCATCTACGGCCACACCTTTGGAAAGGAAGTCCTTTTCAGGAGGGGCTGAAAGAAATTTATTTGGGCGAGCTGGCCGGTTCCACAGAATCCGGGTGCTCCCATGCCCTTCGAGAGATCAAATCCAGAAGCTCATCGAAGGGCGGAGACACCCAGGAGGCGGAGAGCTGAGCACCGAAGGCCTTGAGGAATACCGACTCCTCAGCAGAAGGGGGTTTGGACTGCCAGTCGCCTCATTGCTTCAGGATTTCCAAGATGTCCACAAAGGAGACATCATCCGAGGACGACTTGGGGGACCCCTCCGCATCATCGAGGTCGGTGTCCGAGGTGAGAGACTCATCAGGGGAGTCGACGTGCTTCTTCTTGCACTGTCTCTTCCTTGGAGGTTCCTTCCTAGACTCTTCAGCGGGACCTTCAGGAAGGGGGAAGCCCCGATGGGGATGACCTCAGGCTCCAGGGCTCCGCTGTCTTGAGACAGGGGGACTACAAAGGAACCAGTCTCCGTGCCAAGGGAAGGTGAAGGTGAAACGGTGGAGGTGGCCAAAGAAGATTTGGCCAAAGCACTCCTCATAACCCTGAAGGCCGGACCCCCAGAGTCCTGGGAAGGTCCGATACCCGAGGCCACAACAGTAGACGGCACTCCCGCAGCCAACGCACTGTGAGGGAGGCTCGGAACCGAAAGCATCGGTCCCGAAGCATCACCCCCCGGGGCTGACCGAGGAGGTCCGTGTACCGAACTCCGACCTGAAGGTCGAGGTTGGATTAAGGGTCGGAGCTGACCCGACAACCGCCATCGGCTCCACCAGCACCAACTCCAACGGTGCCAAGGCTGTTGGAGGAGGAACCAAGACCATAGGGTGGGCGATCGGCGCTGGAGCCGACACTAACTTTTGGAAGACTGGAGACTGAAACAGCCTTTGAAGTACCCTGTCAATGTCCGAATCCGACATCCTCGAAGACCAAGAGGAGATCAAACGGGTTCGAGTCGACTTCTCCACCGGTTACGAAGGACTGGGGGACCGGCTCCAAATTGTCTCGATAACTATCGGTGCCGAGGGAGACTCCACAACCATTGCAATTTCCCTCAGTGCCGAAGTGGACTTCAGCACCGAAGGGGAAGAGTCTGAGCGGGCAGCTCTCATCGGCTCCGAAGACAGTGGAGCCGATGAAGGTGACCCACCTCTCAAAGCTCTAGCCGTCGGCTCCGAAGCCAGAGGAGCCGAGGCTGGAGGCATCGAGGCAGATCGTTCCGCCCTCGACTCCGAAGTCCGTGGAGCCGATGGAGAAGCCTGCCGAGATTTCTTAGTAGCCGGTTCCGATGGGCTGTTCGGAGCCGACAATTTCTTTTTCTTTGAGGGAGAAGAGGAAGAAGATAAAGCCTCCTCAAAAGTAGGTTTAATAAGCCCTTTTAAAATCAATTTGTTTTTCCTCTCTTGGAGGACCCGGGAGTAAAAAGCGTGACAAACGCTGCAAGACTCCTGAAGATGTTTAAGGCCTAAACAATACACACATAAAGAGTGATTGTCCATTATGGACAACTTGTAGCTGCATTTCGAGCACTTCTTGAACCCTGATGGTCTGTGCTTTTTCGACATATTGACTCTCAAACACTACAAAAAAAATCTTTTTTCAAAAGTTGACAAGAGAAACAAATAATGGCAAGACCCCTCTAACTGAAAACGGGATACTTGACCAAAAATAACACTACAGTAAGACTGACACTAAAAAATATCACTCACGCGCGAGGGCAAGGCCCCTCTAACTTAAACGGGATCCTTTCCCTCAAATAAAAGACAAATTTACCACAAAAACTTAATCAAAAATTCAGCCACACAACAACGATAGCTGTTAAAACAGCTTTTGGGGTTAATCAAAAAATTTCTGACAGAAATTTGTGAAGAAATAGACACTTAGCTCAGCCAAGTCCGAGACCAAGTCTTTTACTGTAAAGCGGCAAACGAGATCTGGGAATCAGTGGTGGTGCATCCTGGGATGTAGACTAGCTCAGCCAATAAGAGACTTCGCTCTATAGTATAGCGTGCCGAGTCGGAGCAACCCATCAGTACAGAATGTAGGCGAGATAGGATCACATAACATCAGTTAATCAATTAACATTTTTTCCTCTCAGAAAAGATTTTTTAAAGCCATATAAAGCCATATAAAACCACATTACAAAATAACTAAATTCCTAAATTTATCTTAATACACATCATATATTCACTTTCTTATCAACCCTGGCATTCATTGAAAACATATTTACATTTCTAAATTCATTCCATTTGGATACAAAGTACTGAAATTAATACTAAAATTCGATTCCATGTTTATTAACCTCTTTTGAAAACTATGATCTGCCACCCCCCCCCCCCCACCAAGCCATAAGGCTTGGCTAAGACACTAAATATCAGGTCCTTCAACATACCTCCATGTTGTTTATGGAAATGACTGGCCATCGGACTATCAAGCCTCTCATTCCTAAAGTCTCATAACTGTTCCATTATTCTTAATACCACTTATTTGTCAAAATAAACAAAAAATAAAATAAAATAAAATAAAAAACTTGCAACTTAGATACCCTTCTTGCAGTGCTCAGAAGAAGTAAAGCTGTTTGTCATGTTAAGACTCTCATAGTTAACCAGATGATCTGGCTCAAATGGAGCAAGTGTTAGCTTCCGTAACACAAGATTAACATCCAAAGTAGAAACCACCTGTTTTCATGCAGGTTTCTTATGCAATACTCCTTTCAAAAACATTTTGCTACAGGAATGCCTTGAAAGAGGAGGATCTATAGACAGAAATGCTGAAATGGCTGACAAATGAATACTGACAAAGGAGTAAGAAAGGCTAGAGAAATGTAACACACCAAAATTGTAAAAACAGAGAAACACTAACCTGAATGGGCGATGGTTAGGCTGCTGGCACGTAGTAGAGAATCTTTTCCATTTACAAATATATGATTTTCTAGAAGCAGCCTTTCTTGCCTCCATTAGTACCTTCTGCACATCCTCAGTAAACAGATGCATAAAAGGTATTAAGACCTTTTTATCCAGGAAGTCATTAGCAGTTGTTTAGGGGTCTGGATGTATGAAACACTCCTTGTTATTGTGTGAGTAGATCAAGTCTGTGATGGAGCTTATGTTAACTGCCAGTGGCCAGTTCCAAAAGAGAAAGAGGACCACTGTTGCCTGGGCCAAAAGGGAGTCACCACAAAGACTTAGGTGGATTCCTTCTGAATCTTCAGAAGTACCCGGGATATCAGTGGATAGGGTAGAGAAACATACAGGAACATTCTTGTCCAAGGAAAAGAAAAACATCTGTCTTCCAGGCATTCTTGCATGGAATTCTGGAGCAGAATTTTGTCAGCTGATTGTTCAGACAATAGGCAAAAAGATCTACTTCAGGAATTCCCAACAGAAGGATCAAATCATGGAAGACCCGTGATCTAATTTCCATTCATGAAGGTCTGCTATTTTCGTGCTCACACATTTTTGCTCGGAGGGAATGTAGGACACCTGGTGAGTGAGATTATGCTGTAAAACTATATATTTTTAACAAAATGCCACAAGAACCTCAAACACAATCCAAAAAAATCTTCCACAGCTAGGTCGGATCCAATAGCAGTTTAATGACAGTACAAATAATTACACACACAGGTTTTGCGCTTTCTTTCCTACTGAAGGGACTTCTTCCAAACAATTCCTTGCTCATAACCCAGTCCTTTTAAAAGAAGCCACACCCAATTAATAACTGAATAATAACCATCAGTAATTAATTATAAAAATTCTACAAAAATGTATGCCTACAATTAAATACACATCATCCAACATGCAAAATATATACAATAAAAATTGATGTGATAAAACTATAGATACCACAAAAACAACTCATACCATTATCCCAGGATATGCTTAAATTTCAAAATACATCCAGTACAGATATTTTCATTAATACCAGGGGCTGAGTGGCATTTAATCTTAATTGCCACCTAAACTCACATATATCCAAATGTACATCAAGCACTCCTCCCTGGGCATCCTTTACTGTTGCCACCATATTTGCAAATTATATCATGTCTCATTGGGAGCAGGAATATGTCTTCAAGAGCGATTTTCACCCGTGTATTTCTTGTTATACTCAATTTCTGGATGACATATTCCTTATATGGGATGGCAATGAGGAGTTATTAGTCAATTTCCTTGACTATATTAATGGTACGGTTGAATTTTAAAAATGTACCTTTACCTACAGTAGGGAAAGTAATACCTATTTGGACATTTGTCTAAAGGTTGATAAAAAGAATGAGAAACTGACCTCAGACATTTATCGTAAACCCACCTTTTCAAACTCATATTTAGATTATAGTTGGCATCCCCAATTCCAAAAAAAGTCTATCAACAAGGGGCAATTAGTGAGGGCTGCCCGAATGGTGAGTGAGGACGATCAGTTTAAAGTAGAGGTTGAATTTCTTTTTCAAATGTTTTTGAAGAGAGGATATCCCCCATGGTTGGTGCATAAGGTGGCCAAAGAGGTGATTAGAAAGCGGGCAGATGGAATTTACAAACCTATTTTGGGCAGGTTAGATGAAAATAATATGAGGTTGGAGGTTTCACAGAAAGATAAATCTGACCAGCCCAATAGGAAACTTAGCATTATTACAACCTTTAATTTAGATGCTGAGGTGGTTGCTGAAATCCTTAGGCGGAATTGGGAAATTTTGTTACATGACCATCATATTGGTCAAAAGGTGGGTTTGGCTCCCGTGATAGTTTATAGAAAAGGCAAATCTCTGAAGAATTTACTTGAATCCAAGGGATACCAGGACAGAACAACACACTCTAGAAGTTGTGGTAACTTTAAATGTGGCATGGGAATCTGTTGCAGGAATATAGTTGAGACAAAAGATTATTTTAAGTTGAATGGCATAGATATTCGTTTTACAAAGTAAAAATGTGTTTCATTTGGCTAAGTGCCAGTCATGCCCCGCTTTTTATGTGGGGAAGACTTGCAGATGGTTTAAAGAGAGATTTAATGAACATGTTTTGGATATTAGGAACTGTAAAATGACAAATGCATTAAATAGGCACATTTAAAAGGACCACATATTCAAATTTTTAGTTTTGCAACAGTTAGTAAAGGATGCCCAGGGGAGAGTGCTTGATGTACATTTGGATATCTGTGAGCTCAGGTGGCAATTAAGATTAAATGCCACCCAACCCCCTGGTATTAATGAAAATATCAATACTGCATGTATTTTGAAATTGAAGCATAGCCTGTGATAATGGTATGAGTTGTTTTTATAGTATCTATAGTTTTATCACATCAAATTTTATTGTATATATTTTGTATGTTGTATGATGTGTATTTAATTGTATGCATACATTTTTGTAGATTTTTTTATAATTAATTACTGATGGTTATTATTCAGTTATTAATTGGGTGTGACTTCTTTTAAAAGGACTGGGTTATGAGCAAGGAATTGTTCTGAAGAAGTCCCTTCAGTAGGGAAGAAAGTGCTAAACCTGTGTGTGTAATTATTTGTACTGTCATTAAACTGCTATTGGATCCGATCTAGCTGTGGAAGATTTTTTTGGACTATATTTTTTTTACTTATCTATTTATTTACATTTGTTAACCAGGTAGTGCCCGACTGGGCCAGTAGCCCATTTTCAGTGGCGACCAGGGAGAAAAGCTCCAGTAAAAAAAACAAATTGTAACAACAAGAGGAAAATGAATGCTAAACTAAAAACAACTAACAGAATGATTTAATTAAGCCAAGAATTGAGCATTACATAAGAACATAGGTATTGAGTAAATGAGTAATCAAAATATTGGTTACATAGCAAAGCAAACAAACATAGAGCATAATATAAAACAGAGGTGTTGGCATCATTGAGAAATGTAGTATCTGTCAGATAGGAAAAACTAAAATAATACAGAAAAATTAAAAATCTATCAGCCTATATATCTACTGATATATATATATACACACACACACACACACACACATATATATATATATATATATATATATATATATATATATATATATATATACACACACATACAGTAAAACCACCATAGTTGACCACCTCCATACATTGACCACCTCCTTAAGTTGACCTAATTTTCATAGACCGGACATGCCCTACATGTACTCAATGGAAGACCGACCTCTTTATATTGACCACCAAGTTGTATCTTGACCACTTGGACTGTGACACACAATATTAATTTACCCTCTATAATCTGACCAGTTGAGTCCACTCGAAATGAACGGGTAGAAGGGTGTGGGCTTTGCCTATTAGTTGTATTATTTTTTTCTTTAGTATAACTTCTTTTTTCATGTTCTATTACCAAATGTTGGATTAGGCCTAACGTCCTATTGTTTATCACGTGTTGCTGAAGACTTTTTCAACGTAAAGAACTGGTCTGAATTGCAGGTACATCCTGCAATCACTGAAAAATTTTACACTTAATCGAGACATGATGGCCCAAAGGAAAGAACTCAAAGAGCTGACATTGTAGAAAAAGGTTGATGATCTACATTTTCTGGAAAGCAGCAGCCAAAGAAAGACAGCAGAAGATTCTGGTGTTAGCAAGACCACAGTTAGCAACATCCAAAAATGTAAACATGAATATTGAAGAGATATGGTAAGGAAAGTGGAGACCTACAATGGAAAAGGAGAAAAAAGTACAGTTTTGTACCTACCATAAATGTAGATGTTCGAAGATCCACATTGCTGCAGTCCTTACACTTGGGTAGTCCGCTGTCCTCGGTCGGCCCGAATATCAAAGTATAAGGCTGACGTCGGTCAAGGCGCATTTGACTGACATCAGGACGTCAGGGTACAAATGCGCATGACCGACGTCATATCCTCAGTCTTTTCTTGCCCCAGATGTCAGAAGACCCAAAAATAAAGGTCAAAACCAAAAGACAGCAAACAAACAACCAACCATCCTAGCACTAAAAATATGTACAATATATACAATATACACCCTATTGACAACCCAACCCACACAACCGCCTCTAACTACAGAGGTGAAGGAGGGAGGGTAAATTGGACTGCAGCAATGTGGATCTTCGAACATCTACATTTATGGTAGGTACAAAACTGTACTATGTTCTTCATCTCACATTGCTGCAGTCCTTACACTTGGGTAGAATCCCAAAGCAGAGGTAAGGGAGGATGGCCAAACTATAAGGAAGCAGGAGCTGCCAAAATGCCCTGCAAAACAGCAGTGGCAAAACCAGCCCTGCATTTAGAGTAAAGTGGTAGGTGATAATGCCTAGAGAAAGTATGCACTGAACTCCAAGTAGCTGCCTCCAAAATATCCTTAGTTGCCACCCCTCAAAAAGCTGTCGAGTGGCAGTAGCCCTAGTGGAATGAGGCCTAATCCCAGCTGGAACCTCCTTGCCATGATGGGAATAACAGAAAGCAATGCAAAACCCAATCCACTTAGAAATAGTTTGTTTTGACACAGGCTTGCCCTGAGAACTCAAAGCAAAAGAAACAAATAACTGCTGAGACTGCCTGAACCCTTTAGTTCTGTCCAAATAATATCGCAACTGCCTGTGTACATCTAAAGTGTGCAAAATCTTTTCCCCTTTATTTTGGGGATTTGCATAAAAAGTAGGCAAATGAATAGTTTGGTTTAAAGCCACACTAGAAACCACTTTAGGCATAAAGGAAGGATTAGTACGTAAAGATACCCTATCCTTATGGAAAATTAAGAAAGGCTCAACTGCCATAAGGGCCTGCAACTCAGAAACCCTTCTTGCAGAGGTAATAGCCAACAAAAAAGCAGTCTTCCATGATAAAAACTGTAATTCAGTAGTAGCTGCAGGCTCAAAAGGTTGTAGAGTGAGTTTCTCCAACACAAAATTGAGATCCCAAGCAGGAGTAGGAGCTCTTCGTGGGGTCTTATATTCTTTGCCCCTCTAAGAAATTGCTTGAACAAAGGATGAGAAAACAATGGTGGGTCACAATCATAGTGAGCCGAAATTGCTGCAGCATGAACCTTAATAGAAGAGAAGGACAAACCTTTGTCCAGTAACTCAGTAAGATATTGAAGAGCCACACTTAAATTAGGCTCAGAAACATCAAAATCCTTTGCTGCACTCCAAAATAAAAATCTCTTCCATTTATCTGCATACACTTTCCTTGTACTAGGCCTTCTAGCTTCCAAAATAACATTCAAAACTTGCTGTGGAAGTGGAGGCCCACTATGGTTCAAAACAGAATATGCCAGGCTGTTAGGTGCAGAGAGTGAAGCTTGACATTGAACAAATGACTGTCCTCCTGAGACAACAGGTGTGGAATCGAAGGCAAAGGCCATGGAGGCTTCCGTACCAGGCTTCTCAGTAATGGGTACCAATGCTGTCGAGGCCAATCTGGAGCTATCAAAATCATCCTTGGCATGTCTTGTCTGGCCTTTAGTAGTACCTTTGGGAGGAGAGGCAGAGGCGGAAAGGCATACACATGAAGATTGCTCCAATTGAAAGAAAGAGCATCCACTTTCCAAGCAGTGGGATGAAACCTTTTTGTGCAAAACTTTGGCAGCTGGTGGTTTAGTGGAGAAGCGAACAGATCTGTGTCTGGAGTTCCCCATGACACTGTCAATTTCTGAAATACATGAGGATCCAATTTCCACTCGTGGGGATCCATAATTTGTCTGCTCAACACATCTGCTAAGGAGTTCTGTGCTCCTGGCAGAAACCTTGCCTGAAGATTTAGCTGTAAACTGAGAGCAGTCTCCCACAAAATCATTGCTTGCCTGCATAGAGGATAAGAATGTGTTCCGCCTTGCTTGTTGATGTACCACATGACAGTTGTGTTGTCTGTTAGAATCAACACCTGCCCTGGAAGAAGTAAATCCTTGAAAGCTATTAATGCAAACTGGACTGCTAACATCTCTTTCAAGTTGATATGTAGATGTTGTAGTCTGGCAGGCCACTTGTCTTGTATCCACTTTCCATTCAGATGAGCTCCCCAAGCTTTGTCTGAGGCATCTGTCGTTAGAATCTGACTCACCTCTGGCCGGGTCACAGAGAGTCCCTTGTTTAGGTGACATTCCTGAGCCCACCACAACAATTCCTTTTGAATGCAAGGTATTATTTGAATGACAGTGTCCAAATCCTGGCAGTGCTGTGTCCATACATTTTGAGATACCATTGTAGCTTCCTCATATGCAGTTTGGCATTGGGAAGCACCAGAATACAAGATGCCATGAACCCCAAGGCTTGAAGGACTGTCCTTGCAGTCAGCCTGGACTGATGAGACAACTGATGAAAGTAAAGGGAAAGATTCTTTTGTTTGTCCGGGGTCAAAAGGCCATCTGGGATGCTGTATTCAGTCTCACACCCAGAAAGCACATGTCCTGAGAGGGTACTAGACTGGACTTTATTTCGCTCACAGAATACCCCAGGCATCTTAGCACTGCTATCACATAATCCAAATGATGAAGAAGCTTGTCCCTTCCTTGAGCCAGAATCAGGCAATCGTCCAAATAAGGATAGATCTGTATTCCTTTTAACCTGAGGAAAGCTATCACTGGAGCCAGAACTTTCGTGAACACTCTGGGCAGTAGATAAGCCAAAGGGCAATGCAGAGAACTGATAATGAGAAGTCCCAGCTCGAAAACGCAGATACTTCCTGCAACTCAGTCTGATAGGAACATGAAGATAAGCCTCCTTGAGATCCAAAGTTACCATCCAATGATCTTTGCCCAGCAGAGGTAAAAGCTGCTGTAACGTCAACATTTTGAACTTGGGAATGTCCAGATAAGTGTTGAGGATAGATAAGTCCAAAATTGGTCTCCACGTGTTCCCTTTCTTTAGTACTAGGAACAGGCAAGAATAAAATCCTAGGCCCACTTCTGGCATAGGGACCGGCTGAATGGCCCCTATTTGGAGTAACAGAGAAATTTGCTTGTGAGCCTCTATTCTTTGTTGAGGAGGAATGTCTGGCATGCCTTTGAAAGGAGGCAAGGTATGGAAATAAAACCTGTAACCGTGGTGTATGATATCCAATACCCATCTGTCTTGGGTAATTAAACTCCAATTTTCTTTGAAAAGTGCCAACCTTCCTCCCAAAGGCGCTGCCAGACGAGAAGGTTCTGGCAGCTGAAAAGGTAGGTCATTGGGCCTGTTTACGAAAGGACTGACCCCTGCCCTCACCCGAAGACTGTGCAGGAGAACTCCCTGTTCTAGGCCTGAAAGAGCCCTGAGCTCTGCCCCTACCACGTCTAGATCTACCCCTAGACTGGGAATCATAAGAAGGATAAGTCCACCCCTTAGTAGGCCAATTTCTACTAAACTTTGGAGGCTGAACCTGCAAAAAAATCTTTAACAGTCTGCATAGACTTAGCCTTGTCTTCCATTTTCTTTAAAACTGCCTCAACAGGAGAACCAAACAACACATCAGATTGTAAAGGAGCATCTAAAATCCTTGTTTTAACATGGTCAGATAAGTTCTGATCACTCAGCCAGGCGTGCCTGCGAAGAACTGACCCAGTGGCAGCCACCCTAGACGAGGCCTGTACAGCATCAAAACCACATTGCAAAGAATGCTTACCCACCTGCTCAGAAACATGTACTAAATCTTGTAACTCTTTACAATCAATACCTTCCGCCAGAGCATCAACCTTAGACTTCAATTGTGAAAGGAGATAGTTTTGGTATTTCAACATGTGGAACTGGCAATTCAAAGCCCTCATAGCTAGAGTGGAAGAAGTATAAACTTTCTTTCCCCATCTATCCAAAGCCCTGGCCTCTTTATCTGTAGGAACCGGATTCTTGACAACAGAAGCCTTAACACCTTTAGGCCCCTGACTAACAGTTTCTGGGTCTGCCCTAGGACTCTTAAAAGATACTTATGAGCTTCAGGCACCCTGTAATACCTATCCGGTTTAACAGGAGCAGGAGGCAAAGAATCAGGATTAAGAGAAGCCTCTGTAAAAACATCTTCCACTACATCCAAAACAGGAGGTATAGCCAAAGGCCTATGCTGGGGTAAAAACAAAAATTCCCTAAGTCTTTTCCTGGAATCAGAGAAGTCCTGACCTTCCCACTTAAAATGCTCCCTCATGGAATGAAGAGTTTCTGAAAAAGAAAAATCCTCAGGAGGAGAAGCAGAAGGAGTAGAATCATCCACATCAGAATCAGAATAAGGAGAATACTCCTGCAAGTCTTCAGCCGAAGACTCTGAAACATCCAAGCCTGCTCAAAACTCCCTAGCTCAGGCTCCACCCTAGGTCTCTTATCAGGAGGGGGCAAAGAACCCCTAATCAAAGTAATCAAATCTTCTGCCATTTTAAGCATATGCTTCTTGGGCACAGTTCCTGAAGAACTAGGGGTGACACCAACTGAAGCTAAACCTGGCCTGCCTCTGGGAGAAGCCTTGGAAACAGACGGAGAGGGCCTAACCACCCTAGGAAGGGAGGGGAGTATAGTAACCTGAGAAGCCCCTTCAGCCTGACCTGCCTCCTGAGAGGCCACATCCTGCAATAACAAAGTCTCTCCCTGGGTTCCCAATGAAACCTCCGGTGGAACCACCGGCTCCACCGACACCTCTAAAGAACCGGCGTCCGGTACGGACGGTTCTTCAAGCCTAGGCTTAACTGCTTTGTCCTTGCGCTTCTTGAAGCGGCGCCG
The DNA here is from genome assembly GCF_019279795.1 of Protopterus annectens. NCBI lineage: Eukaryota > Metazoa > Chordata > Ceratodontiformes > Protopteridae > Protopterus > Protopterus annectens. Next base: position 531,559,008 of record NC_056743.1, read on the forward strand.
GAGCATCCGACGGCATTTTATAATTGCACCGCTTCAAGACTAACCTGGCACAATCTAACCTTCTCTTTATAGTGCGCTTATTGAATCTAGCACAAGAGCGACACCCAACAACGTCGTGCTCAGGCCCTAAACAAGGAATACACAAAGTATGATAGTCTCTATGCGGTATCTGTTTCCCACAAGAAATACAATTATTCACTTTTTCTGACATCCGGTAAACCACTGAGGCAAGAAAAAACTAAAATATTCCCCAACGGGGTACTTAGCCAACTTTGACTCGGTCTGAAACTCCGAAATCGAAAAATTTCAGAACGCCAACCAGCACTTGCAATGCTGCTTCTGCATCGGACCATGCGGCAAAAAAGACTGAGGATATGACGTCGGTCATGCGCATTTGTACCCTGACGTCCTGATGTCAGTCAAATGCGCCTTGAACGACGTCAGCCTTATACTTTGATATTCGGGCCGACCGAGGACAGCGGACTACCCAAGTGTAAGGACTGCAGCAATGTGAGATGAAGAACATCTTCCCTTAATGAATTCAATAAAGCTATGTTAAGCTGGTTCAAACAAATGAGGGCAGTTAATGACTGAATCTCAGGGCCGATGATCCAAGAAGTTGCTAAAAAATTCACCCAGGAATTTGGATTGGAAGATTTCCAAGCATCAAGTGACTGGCTTGAGAAAATTAAACTGGGACACAAGATATCCCAGAAAGTCTTGTGTGGTGAATCCAATGAAGTTCCTGTAGACGTTGTGGAAGAGTTCATCAGAAAGTTCCCGGACTTCACCAGAGGCTTCAAAGATGACATCTTTTAACACTGATAAGTGTGGACTCTTTTTCAAGGGGATGCCTGACAGCAGCTTCATCATGAAGGGTGACAAATGTAAGAGCGGAAAACTTTCCAAAGAATGTTTCACAGTTCTGCTTTGCTCTAGCTCAACCGTAGAGAAACTAAAGCCCTTAGTGATTGGTAAACTGACAAAGCCATGCACATTCAAGAACCTGAAGCCTGAAGACCACCCCGTCACTTGGGGAGCAAATGTGCATGGATGACTGGTGCCCTATTTGAGGAGTGGGTATGGGGTTACTGACTGAGAAATGAAGAAGAAATGGTCTATTCTACTTGACAGCAGACAACTGTCCTGGCCACCTGCAAGTGAATCATCTCACAAACGTGACAATGAAATTTCTGCCTCTAAACATGACATCAGAAATCCAACCTCTTGACCAAGGCATCATAAAAACATTTAAAATGCACTACTGAGCCCAGCTACTGCAGTGATTCATTACCAGAACACAAACCTGTGGTCCGCCTGTGGAAGCAACTTCATCTGCTGCATCAGTTAATGCTCTGGATGCCGTCCCGTGGATCAGTTCTGTTGGAATAAAGTTCAATCAGAAACAATACATAAGTGTTTCAAGAAAGCTGGATTTCTCACAACCTAAGAGCACAATGTTTTGTCCCTGGCCTACAGTCCATCTCCCATAGCAGATTTTGAAGGTTTTGTTGCAATGGATGCTGAGGCAGCAACCTATAATGAACCTGACCCAGAAGCAATTTTCCAAGCGATATTGGCCGAAGGACAGACCTACATAAAAGTGCATGAAGCAGCTGATGAAGTAGAAGAAGCAAGTGAGGATGGCACAGAGACTCCAAAAGAAGAGGATGTCAGGTATTTGATAATGCAATTGAAGTAATTTGCTGTGGAAAAATGCCCAGGTATGCTGAGTGGTGTAGCCAGCATTGAGAGTGCTTTCTCCACTTAACTTTGTAATAAGAATAAGAAACAAAGTTTGACTTTTTTTTCAGAAAGAATGATTAAACCATGAGAAACAGTAAATGTATTGATTTTGTATGATACTGTATGTATGGTTTTGCTGTGTTTTGATTATGTATGATTTCTTATGATATTGTCGAATAAAAACTGTACAAGAAAGTAAAGTACATGTATGCATCAATACACTAGGCCTAGTTCCTTGGGGTGACCACCTCTGTATGTTGACCACTTTGTTACAGTCCCTTGGCTGGTCAACTTACAGAGGTTCTACTGTATATCAGCTATATCCATTTCTAACATGGCTAGTCTTTATGGGGGGTGAGATCCATCCCCGCTTTCTTGTTTATGTAACACATCACTGTGATATTTTGTAGTAGTACTGGGGATCAAAGGGGATTCAGGGAGTTAAGTACCTTGATAAGTGCCAGCATCTCTTTTATATTTATGTCCCTGTGTTTGTCTTTATTGTTCAGTAAACCTTGCACTTTTATCCCCCTTGACGGTTTGCTTTGGAGCAAAAGAGAAGAGGAGACCTAGATTCAGGGGCAACTAATATCTCTACCAACTGATTTCCCATCTCACAAGTCCCAGAAATGGAATCTGAAAAGATAAAGGGTAATGGTGCTGAGAGCAGAGAAACTTCAAATGCCTTTGTATCTTTCTCACATGGAGTCTTTTCAAAAGCATTATGTGAATCATAAATACCATGAGATCCAGAATCCTGAGGTACTCCCTCACATGCATTGACCAAAGTCTGTGTGTAATACCCTGCAATACAGCTAAATATCTATTTTTTCTGTGGAAGGAAAACTTGTTGTACTGAGGTGTCTATCAGACACCCCAAGAATACGTTCCTGTGCAAAGGAGTCCAGAAAGACTTTTGAATGTTCTCTTGGAATCCCAGCTTGCATGTGATATCTCTCACTCAAATGACAGATTCCTAACACTTTGAAAAAGACTCTGCAAAGATAAACATCTTTTAAATGTAAGGTTACCAAAAACTCAAATGAGAAAGAAGAGGTAACAGTATGTAAATTAAAAGCATTAAGAACTTGGGCACTACCACAAACTGGTTTAGGAGAGAAAAGTCTAGAACTGATCACCGACCATTTGCTTTCCCTCTGTAGAAGAGGAAAAATTCTTGAATAAAAACCTGTTCCCAGAATCATAGTTCAACCAGCACCATGGGCCAGTACAATTAACCAACCGCACCCCACCCACTCAGCTTTTCAAGTGAAGAGCAAAGAAAAAGGGAAAAAAATGGAGGCTCTTTCCCCTGGCATACTAAGCAGGTGGCCAGATGATGTATGACAACCCCCCCCCCCCAGCTTCTGTTTGAGCCATTAAGGTTCCATTTCTGTGTCCTGACCCTAACTCTTCTTTAACAAGTTATATTAAAAAAATAATAAGTTATTCTTTTAAATTTTAGCAAACAGTTGATACAGTTTATACCCAACCTGTACAGAGCACTTAAGCACTCACATTTTAGTTAAAAACAAAAATCTTCTTCTTCTCTTTTAACTGTAGAAAACAAATATAAATATAGCTAACAGTTGCTGCAGTTTATACCCTTCCTGCAAATAGTGATATGGCAGTCATATTTTAGTAAACAAACAAAAAAATTCTGAGTTTTAAACTGTAGCAAACTGTTTGCTACAATTGTAGCTAGCAATTGCTAGTACCTCTCAACTGTCAAGATTTTCTTAGAATGTCCAGATTTTTGCCATATACTTTTGGTATGTTTCTCATAAAATTGTGGCTTTCTGGAAAATCAATGGGAAATCATTGATGACTGAAGTAAAAAAAAATAATGGCAGGCATTTGTTTCAGATTTCATATCCTTCAGAAAAGTCATGCTAATATGAAATATGAAACCTGTTATTCTCTAAACTTTCCAAGTTTGTAATGACAATATTTTAAAAAAGTGTCCCTATTTTTGGGCATTTGTCCCCCCATTACATATGGCTTTATCTGGATTTCTTGTTCTGAAAGGCTGAGAGGCATGGTTGGTAATGTTTAAACCCAGCCTGCACGGATTGCCACAAAGCTCATGTTTTAGTTAAAAAAAATCATTTTAAACTGAAGCAAACAGTTGATACAGTTTATATTCTGATTTGATTGCCACAGCACTCAGCTTTTCAATTATAAAAAAACATTTTTTTTTTTTTTTTTTACTGTTAAACTGTCACAAGCAGTTGATTAAGATTAAACCACACACAGAGAGCTATATCACTCAAGTTTGACCACAAATGCAATACCACCTTTTAAAAGCTGGCCACCCATTAAAGAAAGATCTGGATCAGCCGATCACACCCCCATCACTTTGCACCCATGACAATTGCCCCTTTCACCCCACTTTAGCTACACTACTGCCTATTCCTAACTGGGAAGGAGGAACTGTTTCTATTACTCACTCAGAAAACATGAGTTGTAGGGCAAGGCAGAAGAGATTTGCTTGGGGGCGGGGGATAATTCCATGGAAGAGAAGGTTTTTTACTACTGTTATCTGTAATCCTGCTGAATCAAAAAAAAAAAAAAAAAAGAAAGAAACATTCGTAATAGTTAAATTGATAAATAAAGATTCAATTTTCTGGAAGGGATAACAGACTGCCAGGGTGGGAGGGGACAGGACGGGTGGATTGGGGGATGGAGACAAGGCCCTTACACAGTCATTATGACTTATTTGACTGTCCATTGCTGTGGGAGGCTCCTACTTTCTTTTTGGAATCTCACTGCTATTGTTTTTTTTTTTTTTTTGTTAAAAGTGGAAGAAGGAGCAGTAGATCCCTTAAAATGTTTGGAGAGGGAGGGCTGAAAAATATGAGATTTCCTATACCAGCTTACCTCTCTCGTTACATTTTTGATGGTCCAAAAACTAAATCTCTATCGAATGGTAAACCTGAAAATCTAATTTTTACATCTCTGGCAGGTTCTTCAAATGCAATTAGCAAACGTCCTCAATACAGTACCAGTGGCTCCAGTCTTAGATATAACATCTACAGAGTCGCAGGAAGGAACTATAGATAAAACATTACTCATATATTCACAATTAGTAAGTACACATTAACATATGAGAGTGACAATTCAAAATTATAAAAATTAAAGTTGCAGAAGCAAACACTTTTTCCCAAGCTTATGAATTGTTTTACCACTGAGTCAAAAGGGAAAGGATTAGAATTAACAAAATGCTTAGCAGCTGGAATAACTACAGCTACAGTTGGTCAGTCAGGTCTGGAATGAATGTACAGAAATTTTTGAGACTGAAAACTTTGTTCATTCTATCTGCTTTCTTAGATACAGCAGGCTGGCTATCAGGGATGCCAAAAGCTGAGAGAAACATATCCTTCAATGCTGACAGCATGAGGATGGGAGGGGGTTCTGGAAATTCCATGTGCAACAATCCATAGTATTTCCTGAGGAAATGAGAAACCCCAGTGTTCTCCCAGTGAATATGATGGTATAGTCTGGAAATAGTCTCAGAGAAATCAAATCCTTGACAGGGAGATTCAGATGATATGTTCTTGTCTGACTCAGAATCACAAACTGGAGGAGAAAAACGTGTACTTGTCCAATCACATTCCTCTCCAAATTCAATGTATTCAATCTCTCCAGTAAGACAGGAACTCACTTTTTCTTTTACTAGAAACCACCTAGTAACAATAGTCAATATCATGTACTGGACCCCTCAGCCAGACAAACTATAAACTACTCCTGTCTTGTGAAATGGAAGCAGGAGAAGATACACTTGTTTATTTATTTACTTATTCTGACAGGAAAGTTAGGACAAAAATTATTAATCACAGCAACAGCTTCCCCAGAGATTTGCACAAGTTTCTGGCTAAGTAGGGGGACCTTCTCTGCCCCTTCTTCCAACACTAACAAAAGTGGCTCTGTCTCTTACCCACTGAGGGGACCCCAGCAACCTCTGAGGATGTGTCTAACCCCCAATCCATTTTGGCTGCATGGACAAAACCAGAAGGTGCAAGTGAAAAAGACGAGTGGTCAGAGAAAACAACTTTTGGTACCAGCAGAATCACCAACCTGAGGCTTGAGCAAACTGCTAGTCTTCTTCATGGCAAAATTTGTTTTATTAACTTTGATTTTCTGGCTGGAAGGATGACTGACCATGGAAATGGTAGTTTGTTCCATGGTCCAAAAGAAAATGTTGCTTTTTCCAAAGGGAAACTAAGCAGCACAAACTGGAAGAGTGCTAAAAGTAGTACAGCCACTTTTCCCAATATGAATAGTAAAAAGCACTTTAAGACTCTTTACAAGCACCTGGAAAGTAATTTAAACACAGTTTCTCCACAGAAGAAATGGTTGTACAATGTTTAAATCACCCTTTAAACTGTCAAACACAAAATGCGCTCTTGTTTAAAAGTAGAGCAAAGTCACGTGGCAGTAAATAAAATACATATTCCTAGCTTAAAACATACATTCAACAACAGAAAAGAAATTTTAAACTTTAAAAATAATACGTGGCATGTTTTTTTCCCAAAAGGGAACTTATCTGCCCAGCAATGGAACAGCACAAGCTGGACAGTCAGTCCTTGAAAGCCTGCAGAGGAGACTGCTCCCAACGGCAAAAAACTCTGAAGGGTTTGGCACTCAAACCTGTATTTTTTTGTCTGCAGAAATTGAGGTGACTAATGGTTTGGGAATGTGGTAGGTGTCCTGAAACCTTGGAAGCTGCTGCCTATTGCATCCCATGCAGGATATACCCCATATGGCTTATGCTACTGCAGCAGTGATCAATATGAAGAACATTAACTGCTACCCATGTAGCAAGCAAAAGTCTGAGATGGTGCCCAGAGCTATAATGCATGTATATGTTCAATTAAGCAGAAGTAGGACATGATGCCCACAGTTTGATTAATAATGTATGTACAATGAAGAAGCATCTATGCCACTGCATGTATGCACAATGAAGCAGAAGCTCATTGTGGTGTTCACAACCACACAGGTGCAACCATATATGCTGTGCCACAAAATGAAACACTCGCACAACAATAAAGCAGATAATAGTAGCACACAGACAGCAATCACCCAAAGCATCCAATGTGGTACATCTCAATATCTAGAGAAAAAAACCTCCAGTCAGGAAAACTGTAGGAACTTCCCAAAATAACCAAAGTCAAAGTAAAAAAAAAAAACAAAAAGAAGCTCCAACAACCAAGGCAGTCAGAATAAAAGCAGTTTTAATCCACACAGTAAGCGCAAGGTTCTTTGTCAGAATGAATAAAAAGGCATCATACAATTCAAGTTAATATACTATTACACAGCCAATAGAAACAATGCATTAATCTATGTACATCTCTAGATTTCAAGACCGGCCTTAAAGAAACCCTCTCATTTAATCCTGGCTTCCTATCTGCACACAACTTACAAATCCAATCTAGTTCTCTTTCTTCAGTAAAATTAATAAAATCACCACCTCTTTGTCCATTGTACACAATTTCTACCACCTTAAACTTAAAGTGGGAAGAGGAACCTGATTCAAAAACATGCTTAACTAAGACAATTGTTGAATCTGCCCTTTTTATAGCATATTTATAGTGCTCACAAATACGTTCATAGAGCATTCTATTTGACTACCCTAAATAGAAACTTTCACATGCTGTGCATGTAGCTAGATAAATAATCTTTCTAGGCCTACAGTGTGCATGGGGATTAAATACAAACATCTGTTTAGATATAGGGTGTATAAAGAGGGTCTATATTAAATGTTCGAACGCTTAAACGTTCGAATCACTAAAGATCGAACTTTAGTAAGCGATTGCTTAAATGTTCGAATATTTAAAAAAAAATTAAAAAAGAAAAAAAAACAAAATTTAAAGTGCTTAAGGAGGGGGCAAGCCCCTCCTACACCCCCCACAACCCCAGCTACTTAAATACACCAACTCCGAGACCGCACTACAGTGCAGAAACGGAAACTTTCCATTTCCTACACTGTAGCGCAATCTCGGAGTTGGTATATTTACGTACCAGGGGTGTGAGAGGCTTGCCCCCCTGCTTACATCCTTTAGTTTTTCGTTTTTTTTTTTTTTTTTAAATATTCAAACATTTAAGCATTCAATCACTAAAGTTCCAGCTTTAGTGATTCGAACGTTTAAGCTTTCGAATATTTAATAGAGACCCTATGAAGACATTAGCTGTATCAATAGAGAGACAGTGTCTACAATTCCCACAAGGTAAAGTGCCAACAATCTCATCTTTAGCAGCCAGCTCTGTATGCGTCAACTTAGAATCCCTGTAAGCACAGCCTACGTTTAAAGAGATTTCTTATTTTTATAAGTAAAATTGGATTTGACACCCACTATGTCTCTAATCCTGTCATCTGTAGTTAAGATGTTCCAATTTGCATCCACTAGATGTCTAACCCTCCTAAAATCACTGGCATAGGGTAGAACCAATGGCATAGTGTCCTGTCTCCTAATAGCAGAGTTACAATCATCTACTGTCCCATCTGAGAAATAGAGAAGGGCTGAAGTCGACCTCAAAACTTTTATGTCAACTCTCATAGTGCTGATCTCACTTGCACTATAACCCCTAGACAGTTTATCTAAATCATTAATAAAGCCATCTTCTGTATTATTTAGACGAGAGATCCTCATCCCTTGAGTTTTCACGATGTTCCGATATACATGGGGTGGATGTATAATATCATGCCTCAGAATATTGTTTCTTCTACAGGGCTTTCTGTATAGTCTAGTTACAATTTCACCCTCCATGTTCTTAGTCACTTGCACATCAAGAAGAGTGATTTCTGTAGAAGAAACATGACAGCTATACTTGAAAAATTATGTGTTAGTGTGTAGACAGCCAATAAATGCTAGGAACTGCATCTCAGTCCCTCCCCAGAACAAAACCACATAGTCTACAAACCTCCTGTAAAACAACAGCAAGGTTTTGTATACACTATTAAGAACAAATTGTTCCTCCCACTGAGCTAATACCATGTTGGCATAGCTATTGGCACAAGAAGTGCCCATAGCTACACCAACTTTCTGTAAATAGCATCCATCCTGAAACATAAAGATGTTGTTCTCAAGAACAACTTCAAGAAACATATAAGATCAATTTAACACTATATTCACTATATCTGGTTAAGAATGATTTTATCATATTAATACCATCCAAATTAGGGATACAAGTGAGCAAAGATTCAACATTCAGTGTAACTAGAAGACAAGTATTCAAATCAGAGACAAACTGGTATAGGTCCCTAAGAAAATGCTTAGTATCATTAAGCACTGTAGTGACTTCATAAAGCACTGTAGTGACTTTACTAAGAATTGGGTGCAGCTGCTTGTCAATATAAATTGAAAAGGGCTCTGTTAGCCATTTCCTACCTGAAATAATAGGTCTAAGAGGTGGTGAAACAGGGTTTTTGTGCACCTTAGGAAGACCCTGAAAAACAGGTATTACAGGATGTTCAACATTTAAATACTGTGCTAATTGCTTGGTAATAAGAAAACTGTCAAGACAGTCACGAACTGTGAAAAAATAGAACATTGTATATCCTATATACAATTATGGTCGACTTTATCATACACATTAGAGTCATTAAGCATAGAAAAAACAGAATTGACATAAAATTCACGATCCAGTATTACAGTAGCTCCACCTTTATCTGCTTTATTTTATCATCATTTTGTAAAGTTCGTACAGCAGCCTTTTCCTCCATGGTTAAATTAAGGAAGTCACGCCCTGCTACATTATCAGAGCCAGAAGATGGATCAGATAGTAGAATGAATAATTCACTTTCACATTTCTTACCAAATACTTCTCATACTGGATCAATAGGTGGTTGAAACACACTAGGTTTTTTAAAATGCGAAGCACTTCTAATAATTTCACTATCATTAAAATACATTTTAAGAGAAACATTTCTAATAAACATTTTCAGACTAAAAGCACCTTCTGAAAAAAAATCAGACTTCTCAGCTGGTACAAAAGTTAGTCCTCTTTCAAGTAACGAAATTTCAGCTAAAGACAGTATCTTGTTAGATAAATTAATAATCAGGGACCCTCCACCATATTTCACATCCATTTCAAATTCCGACCTGGCATCTCATCGAAATGCTGCCAGCCTCCTTTTTTCCCTTTGCTTGGACTCCTTCCCCTGTTCTGTTCTCCCATTTTCACTTGTTTTATTGGTAGGGGAAGTTTGAGATCCCCAAAAACCTGCTGCAGTGCAACAGTCTTTCTTCTAACATCTTGCTGCTGTAGAACAGAGGCAGTGTCAACTGATTTAGCTGACATAATAGGCCTTTGCTTTTGCATAGGAGTCTGATCACTAATTAAAACTACAAGAGGCAAATTCAAACTAGCAGTTAGTAAAGGTGCTTGTGCACCAGCAGACAAAGTCATACAATTGCCATTAGCATTGTCCCTTACTTCATTGGAACGAGGCCAAGTAAAAACATTTCCCTGACAAAAATCCCTTTGGTCATGAGCCAATTTCTTCATCTTTTGATTTTTAAATCTATTTTCATAAGCAGAAATGCTGTCAGCTACTTCATCAAAGGCAAGCAGGCACAAATCATGATCGTAGTTATTAAAAAGACATTGTTTCTTAGCTTCAATAGCAGCTGCTAGTTCTTTCTCAACAGGTGTAAAAAAGACAATAAGCAGCCGAAAATAGCCAAAACTATATTCTAAGTTCAACTTCTACCATTTGGAGAGCAAGTCTTCAAAGTAGTCACCATATGTGGGCATCAAAGTTATTCTTAAAACCCTGGGAATTATACAGTGAAACAAACATGCTTCCATATGTAGTCTCTGCCATTGAAGGCAATAAAGCTTAAATCAATCACTTTCCAAACCTTTTATCTCCTGTTGAGGTGATACCTTTACATCAGACTGTTAGGACATCACATTCTCAGTACTGTTTGAAGCAAAGAACAGCAGAGGATTCTCATCCTCGGGGCGCAGTAGTTTCAAAATACGATCAGTATTGCAGTCTCTCCATTGAGATACAGCAGGGGATGGCTCCACAGAAGCAGAATTAGTAAAACAACCAGTCATGGATCCTGAGGACATAAAAATGTATATACCAAGAGAAAAAATACCTGCAGTCAAGAAAACTGTAGGAACTTCCCAAAATAACCAAAGTCAAAGTAAAAAAACAAAAAGAAGCTCCAACAACCAAGACGGTCAGAATAAAAGCAGTTTTAATTCACAGAGTAAGTGCTTTCATACACAAGGTTCTTCATCAGACTGAATAAAAAAGCATCATATAATTCAAGTTAATATACTATTACACAGCCAGAAGAAACAATGCATTAATCATCTAGGTAAATCTCTAGATTTCAAGACCGGTCTTAAAGAGACCCTGTCATTTAATCCTGGCTTCCTATTTGCATACAGCTTACAAATCCAATATAGTTCTCTTTTTTTCAGCAAAACTGACAAAATCACCACCTGTTAGTCCCTTGTACACAATTTCTACCACCTTAAACTTAAAGTGGTGAGAGGAACCCAATTCAAAAACATGCTTAGCTAGGGCATTTGTTGAATTAGCCTTTTTTATAGCATATTTGTGCTCACAAATACGTTCATAGAGTATTCTATTTGACTCATGTCTTTATACACCCTATACCTAAACAGAAGTCTGTGTTTAATCTCCATGCACACTGTAGGACTAGAAATATTATTTATCGAGCTACATGCACAGCATGTGAAAGTTTCTATTTAGGGAAGTCAAATAGAATGCCCTATGAACGTATTTGTGAGCACAAATATGCTTCCTCTTGCAAGTCCTCTTTCAAGGGACCTCCTCTGAGGGATGCTCAGGGAAGGTTTTGGATAAGATAGGATCTGTCAATGGGGCATCCTGGAGCATGGGTTCCCTAAGCTTTGGGCGGAGGGGAGGTTTGGAGGTGGACACCGGCACCGAAGGCAAAGGAGCTAATGGAGCCAAGGGTAGAACTGTCTCAGCAGACAACATGCTCCTCATCACCTCAAAGGCATTGCGGTCCCGACCCAAAAGAATCTCTGGCTCCGAAGAAGCAGAAGACTTTTTCTGAACAGAGGTCGATGGCTCTGAGGCCAGTGTAGGAAACAAGCTGACCTGCGCTGAAGCTCCGAGAGGAAGAGTAGATTTGGACAAGGGTCCAATGCCACTCCCCCCTCGGAGCTGATGAGGGAACGTCGGCTCCCAGATCCCTTGACAGAAGGGGGTATCGAGGAGAGCAGAGCAGAAGTTAGAACTGAAAGACCAGAGGAGGTTACTAGAACCGATGGCTCCACCACTACGACTTCCATACACTCTGGCTCCAGAGTCAGAGGAGGAATCGAGACTGGTGTTGTTTGGGCTGTCAGCACCATTTCCATCTGGGATGGGCCCAAAAGTATTTTGGCTAATGCTGGTGCCCTAAGAAGCCTCTTTACCACCATCTCCACATCATCACCTGAGAGGCTCCTGGATGACCGAGAGGAATGGGTTAAAGACTGGTGACTGCCCGCCACAGATTTTAACAATGGAGACTGTGGAGCAGACCACACTGGTTCCAAGGCAGGAGACCTGAAATGCTTATGGGACCTTACTGGCTCTGAAAACACAGATAGAGCTGTAGGTGAAGAAGTTTTGTCAGAACCAAAAGTTGGATCCGACTTAGCTTGTGGTTTGCCCTTGTCCTTAGACAGGTCTGAAATAGGAGCCAAAGAGGATGAAGGCTTGACTTTGTCTGATTTTTTTGCTGGCTGAGTCCCCTCCATGGCAGCATCAAAGGGGCTCTTCAGTAAAGCTCGCAAGATTAACTTGTGTCTTATCTCCTGCAGAACTCGTGAACTAAAGGCATGGCAGATAGAGCACGAGTCCTGCAGTTGAACAGGTCCTAAACAATATATGCAACTTGTGTGCCCATCCCGTAAGGGTCTTCTTTTGAAAGCACGAGTCGCACTTTTTGAAACCTGAAGGTTTCGAATCCTTGGACATAATAGAGAACAGCACTATGTCTAAGGCTACAGACTACTAATAAGAAAACTATGCAATAACACTATTAAGCACTATGTAAGCTAGTTAAAGAGAAACAACTAGGCAATAACAGACAAAAATATCCTTTTTTTTTTGTCTTTTTTAAACAGACAGGGAAAAACAGAGAAGGGAGAGAGAGCCTCTAAGTTAAATGACAAACTCCCCACCTAAGGAGAGCCTCTAACTTAAATGGGAACTCCTTAAAGTTTCAGGAAAGGCAAGAAAGGGAAGAACCACCCTCGAATTTAAATGGGTTTGGAAGAGAGGAAAGGCCAGAGAGGAAAAACAACGGTTAAACTACACAAAAGCAAGTCACTCAGATGGGATAGGGATAGATATAAATACGAAGGACAACTACCGTAAACAAATTAGATAAGCTAAACTAGAAATTTTTGATCAAAAATATAAGAAGAGAAAAAAACACTTAGCCTGAGCCAGTATCTGCAATCTCGACGCTGCAGGCGGCAGATGAGATCTGGGTAACTACTGCTAGGCATGCTGGGATATGGGGCTAGCCTCGAACCAGTAAAAGCTCTCGAGCTATAGTATATGGCCGAGTCAGAACCTAGGATTGGCTCTGAACCCAAACAGCAAGAACGAAGGCAAGATATTGACAACATAACATTTAAAATGATGGTAGATCTCTTTGCGCGTCTCCATGCAACTACTAAAAGGGTGAAAAATTACCAATAATACCATTCCAGATCTTCAATATAAAACAAACTGATCTTTTTTCCTTAGCTAGTTGCTAGTTTCTGTGATGAAGTAAAACTGAAGGTTGCTACTAATGTTGGTGCGTTTTGGGTCATGGCCAAACCAACCTTTTGTTCACCATGCAAGAGAGTAACCGATGTATAGGAGAACAGTTACAATAAACATCCTGATGATTAGGAGAGTGTGTCATTTAGTAGGCTAGAGAGTGACAAGGCACCCCCTCCAAGTTGGTTAAAGCATATACAGGAAGCAGATACTATCCATATTGTCTGTAATATGACGCTTAACCCTATGTATTGCAAAACCATTTAATATAGTACAGCAATCATGTTTAAGGTGAGCATGGAAAACTAAAGGCTAACCATGTTGTACACAGTAAGAGCAGTGATTTAGAGTTTACCTTCTAAAAATTCACTGTGGTTTGAGAGTGACGAATTCTTGGCAAGTTATGCCTTTTTGTATGTAAAATGTGTTCACTTTTTACCTTTGCCTTAGGGTTATAGTTGAAAATGGTTGTCAAACAGTCCATCTATGTGGTTAACAAACAAAGCAGTAAATTAATACACTGAAAGATGTTAGGATGAGGCCTGTTTACAGTGGAGGTGTGTAGGTCTGGACCCAGCGCTAGCCAGCTGTCTAGGAGACGGTGCTGGCTTGGGTGGCCCAGCTGTAAAACATGAATTAAAAAAACATTTTCCAGCATTAAGAAAAAAAATATGGCTTTCCTGCTCTAACACCCAAACAGATACTGCTACTTTAAGATTTCCTGCTTGTAATGCAACAACTCCAGCCATTTCATTGGTAGATGCCTTCTATGAAGAAAGGGATGTTTTATTGAGGATGTTGGTACAAAGAGGTTACCCAGAGCATTTTGTGACATCCTTACTTGATGAAGTGACCAAGAAGACACTTGAGGGCCACTTCTATCCGTTGTTAGTCATCGACATCTCCAGATCGTGTGCTCCATTGGAGAACAGTAATTCATCTTCTGGTGGTTTCCACCATGGCCTTACATTAACATACACACCACAGTTCCCATTGATTCGGGACATTGTTTTCAAGAATTGGTTTATTTTGTCAGGGGACCCAGATTTGAGAGAGAGAATTGGGGATGCCCTAGTGGTTGTGTATAGAAAGAAAAGCTGTGTTAAAAACATCTTAGAGAGGAAAAAAGGTGGTAATACCTTAGGAGAACAAGGGAGAATGTCCAAATGTTGACAGTGTACCCATTGTAAATATATCTTGGAAGGTGACAGCATATTCCTTAAAGGTTATGGATGGATGAAATTACTACATAAGTACAATTGTAGTAGTAAGAATGTCATATATGCTGGTATTTGTCAGACGTGTGCCTGTTTTTACATAGGCAAAACTAAGAATGCCTTTCGAACATGTATTTACCAGCATTTATATGACATTAGGAAAAGTGAATTTAAAAAAGTCACTGGCTAAACATGTCAATACCTACCCAGGTCACAATTTCAAATTCACAGTTCTTGAACAACTTATGGTAGATGAGAGAGGAGGCTCTATAGAATTTTGTTGTCTCTTTTAGCTTTTCCCGGTTAGGGGTCACCACAGCAGAACTCCAGTCCACTAATGATTGGAGAATATTTACTTGAATATAAAGAACTGTTGTGGCAATTGAGGGTTAATGGCAACAGTAATCCGGGACTGAATGACATAGTGTCACTGACTAGTTTTTTGAAACTAAAAGCAAACTTTTTTATGCAATTTGTAAACTTTTTTTATTATTATATTATTACAACATTATTATTAGAATATTATTACTATTTCATATAACTTATGTTAACATCTTAGGCTAGAAGTTTTTAACATTGTTATATATCATAAGTAGTGCAACATAACTTTTGGTTTTGTATGTAAGAAAAAGGGAGTGTATCTTTAAATATAAATGGTGTTCAATACACATCTGTTAATGATGTCTTTGTAATGGGTACTTAAGGAGCTGAGGGTGATACTCTGGTTTTTCTGAAGAAGTCAACTGTAATTTGTGACGAAAGCACTTAACATTAAATTTTATTCTGGTTCATGTGGTGTCAGCTCGCTTTGTGATTTCTTAACTTTATATTGGTGCAAAATTTAACTTCACAGCTGAATGGGCAAGCACTTTTATTAATTGCAAGAACCTTTGTGCAGTATAATGGGAGTTTTTTTTTTTTTTTTAGTACAGCATTAGGAACATTTGTTTTGCTAACAGTGTGCTATGGGTGAGGAAATTTATGTGTGGGAAAGTACAGTTGTGTACACTTACCATAAATGTAGACGTTCGAGTGTCTTCACTGTTGCAGTCATGACTGTAGGGTTCTCCCCTGCCGGCAGGCAGTCCTCAGTCGGCCAGAATCCCAAAGTCTGTGTCCGGTGTCGGCTGCTCAGCCATGCTCCCTGACGTCAGAGTGCCAGGAGTACAAAGCTGGCAGCCAACACCATGTTCTCCAGTTTTTCTTGCCCCAGATGTCAGGTGTTCCAAAATGAGTAAAATCCCACACCCTTTGCAAATACACCTCAGAGGAAGGGTGAAGAAGGGAACCACACAAAAGAAAAAATCAGAGGGGACAGGAGGGAGGGTAACCCAGACTGCAACAGTGAAGACACTCGAACATCTACATTTATGGTAAGTGTACACAACTGTTCTATGTTCATCGTGTTTCACTGTTGCAGTCATGACTGTAGGGTTGAATCCCAAAGCAGAATAAAAGGGAGGTGGTCATAAAGTAGAGGGGGCGGCTAAAAGGCCCTGCAAGACTGCAGAAGCAAAGCCTGCCCTAGACTTAGAGTAGAGAGGTAGATTGTAGTGCTTAGAAAAAGTATGCACTGAACTCCAAGTTGCAGCTTCCAAAATGTCTTTGGTAGGAACTCCCCTGAGGAAGGCAGCTGATGTGGCAGCAGCTCTGGTAGAGTGAGTCCTTATACTCCCTGGGATTTGCTTTCCATGGTGTGAATAACAAAATCTGATTCCATGAGCAATCCATTTTGAAATGGTCTGTTTTGAAATGGCTTTACCTTGGGAACTTGAAGCATAAGAAACAAACAATTGCTCTGATTTCCTGATGTCCCTGGTTCTGTCCAGGTAAAAACGTAGTTGTCTGTGTACATCCAAGGAATGCAAGATCCTTTCCCCCCTATTTTGAGGACTGGGGAAAAAAGTTGGCAGGTGAATAGTTTGATTTAAAGCCACTTTGGAAACCACCTTAGGCATGAAAGTAGGATTAGTCCTTAAAGACACCCTGTCTTGGTGAAAAATAATATACGGTTCCACAGCCATGAGAGCTTGCAACTCTGAAACTCTCCTGGCAGAGGTCAGAGCTAACAGGATGGCTGTCTTCCAAGATAAAAACTTGATGTCAGATGTGGCAGCAGGCTCAAAAGGAGGTAAGGTGAGTTTTTCCAAAAAATAGTTGAGATCCCAGGCAGGAATGGGTGGAGATCTAGGGGGCCTTAAGTTCTTAGCTCCTCTGAGAAACTGTCTCATGAGCTGGTGGGAAAAGATTGGAGGGTCTGTATTATAATGAGCAGAAATAGCAGAGGCATGTATCTTTATGGAAGAAAAAGAGAAACCCTTATGTAAGAGGTCTGTCAGGTAAAGTAAAATCAGAGGAATGTTAGGAATAAGAGGATCCGAATCCTGAGCCTGCATCCAGGTGCAAAACCTTTTCAATTTTCCTGCATAAGATTTTCTAGTGCTAGGACGTCTGGCTTCTAAAATGACATCCATAACCTGCTTGGGTAGGAGAGGATGAATCACAGACCCTGGATAAACCAGGCAGCCAGGCTGAGAGTTTTGACATGGGAGTGCAGAACCTGACCCTGGTGTTGGGACAGAAGGTTCGGAGTCTGAGGTAAAACCCAAGGGGGATCCAGAGAAAGGTTTTTCAGTGCTGGGTACCCAAACTGTCGAGGCCAATTTGGGGCCAGCAAAATTATCATCTTGGGCTTGTCCTGTTTGATCTTTAATAACACCCGTGGAAGAAGAGGTAGAGGTGGGAAGGCATACCCCGAGAGGTTTCTCCAACTGAATGATAGTGCATCCACTTTCCAAGCTAGTTCGTGGAATGTCCTTGTGCAAAAAATCTGTAGTTGATGATTGAGGTGGGATGCAAAGAGGTCTATGTGAGGACATCCCCAGACTGCTGTAATCATCTTGAATATTTCAGTGTCCAGAATCCATTCGTGTGGGTCTGACAGGTTTATGCTCAGACTGTCTGCCAGGATGTTTTGCTTCCCTGGTAGAAACTGAGCTTGAAGGTCCAGTTTGCAAGCTAGAGCTGTGTTCCATAGATTCATGGCTAGTCTGCAAAGGGGATAGGAATGTGATCCCCCTTGCTTGTTTATGTACCACATAACTGTGGTGTTGTCTGTCTGTATCAGTAGTTGTCCTGGTTGTAGAAGATTCCTGAAGGCCAATAGAGCGTTCTGAACGGCTAACATTTCCTTTAAATTGATATGCAGGTGCTTCTGATCCTTTGTCCAAAGGCCCTGCAGACAGTTGCCCTGCAAATGGGCTCCCCATGCATAATCTGAAGCATCCGTGGTTAGTATCTGACTGGCTGGAGGCAGACTGAAGGCTTTCCCTTTGTTTTGAGTACATGCCTTGGACCACCAAAGGAATTCCTTTTGAAGACAAGGCAAGACGGTGATCTGTATATGTCTAAACTGTGGCAATGCTGAGACCATACAGTCTTTAGGTACCACTGTATTTTCCTTATATGTAGTCTTGCATATGGTACGAGAAGGATGCAGGAGGCCATGTAACCCAAAGCCTGCAGGAATTTCCTTGCAGATAGCTGAGTTAATGATGCCAAGGTTTTGAAAGTTGAAGCCAGCTGTAATTGTTTTTCATATGTCAGAAATGCCTTCTGGGTTGTTGTGTTTAAAAGAGCGCCCAGAAAAGTTATCTGTTGTGAGGGTGTCAAATTTGACTTTTTTATGTTTACAGTGAATCCCAGGAACTTGAGAAGTTTCTGAACAAATTCTAGATGCTGGAGTAAGACATCCTTGCTGTCTGCCTGAATAAGACAGTCATCCAGATAAGGGTAAATTTGAATTCCCTTGAGTCTGCAATAAGCTACTACTGGAGCCAGGCATTTGGTGAAGACCCTGGGCGCAGCAGACAATCCAAAGGGCAGCGCAGAGAATTGATAGGGCCTCGATCCGGCCTTGAACCTGAGGTATTTTCTGCACTCCTGCCTGATGGGAATGTGTAAATAAGCCTCCTTTAAATCCAAAGTCACCATCCATGCATTTTTGGTCAGCATTGGAAGTAGCTGCTGTAGAGTAAGCATCTTGAATTTTGGTATCTCGAGAAAAGTGTTCAAGACTGACCGATCCAGAATGGGTCTCCATGAATGTTGCTTTCTGGGGACTAGAAAGAGCCTTGAGTAAAAACCTTGTCCCATTTCTGAAAGTGGAACCAGTTCTATGGCTTTCATAGCCAAGAGGGCTTCCACCTGGTTTAAGGCCTCTAACTATTGATGTTTTGGTAGATCCGGCCATCCGTTTGGTCTTGGTAGGGTATGAAAATGAAACTTGTAACCTCTTGAAACCACATCCAGAACCCACTTGTCTTGGGTTATATGAGTCCAATTTAGGTGAAAAAGAGAAAGTTTTCCTCCGAGAGGGGCTTCCAGGCAAGAAGTTCCTGCAGCCCAACAGAGGGAGTCATTGAGCCTGTTTTCTATGAGCTTGCAACCTGTCCTCTCCTCCCCTAGGGGTGGAAGCAGTCCACTGTCTTGGTCTATAAGAGGCTTGCATTTGGGGCCTTCCTCGGGAGCGTCTGTATCTACCCCTCTGAGGCCTGTCTGAATTGGGAAAGGACCAATTTTTAGTAGGCCAATTCCTACTAAATCTGGGTGGCTGTACTTGTAAGAAATCCTTAACCATTTGCATGGATTTTGCCTTGTCCTCCATCTTCTGTATCACCTCTTCAGCCTTAGATCCAAACAAAACATTATGCTGAACAGGAGCATCCAATAACTTAGCTTTTACTTGATCTGGCAAGTTTTGTTCCTTTAACCAAGCATGCCTTCTAATGACTGTGCCAGAGGCAGCAGCCCTACAAGAAGCCTCCAAGGCATCAAAACCACAGTGTAAACTATGCTTCCCTACTTGTTCAGTGGCATGCATTAAGTCATGTAATTCCTTATCATCTGCACAAGCGGAAATAAGAAGTTATGTACCTACCATAACGTTCCATGTTAGTTGTCTTCTCTCGCCTTCTTTCTTGCTTGATGGGTTCGGAGCCGATCCCTCGGCTCCGACTCGGCACTTGCTTTAGCTCGAGAACTCCTTTTACCAGCTCGAGGCAGCCCCATATCCCATGATGCAAGGCAGGAAGTACCCAGATCTCGTTTGTTGACAAAAGGGCAATAACACCAAGCATAAAATACTTCCCAAAGGAAGAAGAAACTTACAGATGGAAAAAGGACCAGGTCTGAATGGTCTTTAGCATAATAGTTTCTTATACAAGGTCTGTCCAGGCCAGGGGAAGGAGGGAGGGTCAAGAAAGAAGGCGAGAAGACAACTAACATGGAACGTTATGGTAGGTACATAACTTCTTAATGTTAAGTTGTCAATCTCGCCTTCATTCTTGCTTGATGGGACCGCGTCCTAGCACCTCTATCCTGGGTGGCTCAATGGAACAAACTCTTGAGGACTGTAGAGCCAAAACTGGCTCTGTCCCTGGAGGCCAAGTCCAATTTGTAATGGGAAACAAAAGTGTGAGGAGTGGCCCAAGTGGCGCTGCACAAATAGTGTCCAAAGGTAGTCTAGCTTGAAAAGCTGTAGAAGTAGCTAAACTCCTAGTTGAATGTGCTTTAGGTTTTGAGCACAGCTGTTTTCCCCTGATCGTATAAATTTCAGTGATGACCGAAGAAAGCCATCTGGACAAAGTCACTTTAGAAACAGGTAGGCCTTTTTATTATCCGCATAGGAAACAAAAAGTTGATCAGATTTTCTAAATTTTTTTGTTCTGTCCAAATAATATCTGAGCTGACGGTGGACGTCAAGATAATGTAGCTTTTGTTCAGCTCTATCTGAATAGTTAGGAAAAATACGGGGAGATCAATGGATTGATTCAGATTGTTTTTTGAAGCGACCTTAGGTAAAAAGGATGGATTAGTTCTCAAGGATACTCTGTCTTTGTGAAAAATCAAATGGGGGGTCGAACTGAAAGAGCATGAAGTTCAGACACCCTTCTGGCAGATGTAATAGCCACTAGGAATAACGTTTTCCAAGAAAGATATTTCAGGGAACAAGAAACAGCTGGCTCGAAGGGGAAGAATCAAGGATGTCAGCACTAAATTTAGATCCCACTGAGGAGGAGGATTCCTGATTGGAGGCTTTAGTAGGAAAATTCCTTTCAAGAAGGCCCTGCAGAGCCTATGGGACATAATATTATGATCTGCTATCCCGACATGAAAATTAGAAATAGCAGCCAACTGAACTCTGACTGTTGAAGAAGAGGAGCCTGCATGAAAAATCTCTGCTAAGAAGTCCAGAACTGCCTGAACAGGGGCAGTAAAAGGATCAATATTTTGGGCCTTAGCCCAATAAGAGAAACGTCTCCATTTGCTTGTGTAAATCCTCCTGGTAGAGGATTTTAGTGAAGCTACTATGATATCTCTAACTGGGTTAGAGATCAAAGGAAGCCTGGCTAAGGAAGGAAGTGGAGCAACCATGCTGTGAGGTTGAGAGAAGGGATTGACCGGTGCAGCTGACCGGATTGGTGAATCAGTAGATCTGGCACTGGGTCCAGATGCCACGGCTGCACCAAAAGGTGACGATGGAGGAACGGGAACCAAACTTGTCGAGGCCAGCAAGGGGCAATGAGAATCAATTTGGCTCTCAAAACGGTAGCTTTCTGGATCACCTGAGGGATCAGAGGAAATGGAGGGAAGGCATAAAGAAGTCCCTGGGGCCAATCCTGGGTCAGAGCGTCTCTGGGGGGATGGCCTGATAGAGGGAAGAGGCTGAAGAAGTCTGGACATTTGCTGTTTTGGGGAGTAGCAAAAAGATCGCAACATGGACGACCCCATTCCAGAAAAATCTCTTCCGCTATGGATTGCTTGAGAGACCACTCGTGAGGCATGAGAATAGCTCTGCTCAATCTGTCCGCTATAATGTTGGTTTTCCCAGGGATATGCGTTGCTACCAGAAACCGATGAGAGGAGATCGCCCATTGCCATAGTCTGAGCGCTTCTCGACACAAGGGTAGGACTTGGTTCCGCCCTGTTTGTTGATATACCAAACTACAGACATGTTGTCTGTGAGGACTGCAATTGTCCCTACGGGAAGAAAGTCGTTGAGGGCTTGCAACGTTAAAAGCACTGCTCTCATCTCCAGGACATTTATGTGCAGATGGTACTCGAACGGTTGCCACGTCCCATGAACCATCCTGCCCTGATAATGACCCCTCCACCCGATCAGGGAGGCATCCGTGGTGACAGTGGCTATCGGGACGGAGGTACAAAGCACCTGCCTTGGTGAACCTGAGACGATGTGATCCACCAAGCAAGATGTTCTTTGCATGTTTGTGTCACCAGAATCTGGTGACGCATTGGGAAGTTGCTGGTATGACCACTGTGTGAACAGCATCCACTGAAGGAGGCGCATGTAGAATCGAGCCAGGGAAGAAGAGTAATGGCCGCAGCCATGAGACCTAATACCTTTAGAACCATTCTGGCCTGTACCTTCTTGCTGGCCAGAATGATCCTGACATGAGTCTGAATGTCTGAAACTCTTTGTTCTGTAAGGGTAGCTGACATCCGAACAGTGTTTAAGTTTGCCTATGAAGGTAATAGACTGGCAGGGCGATAAGGATGACTTTTCGAAGTTGACTGAGATGCCCAAATGAGAACAAAGGTCTATTGTGTAATCCCTGGCTTGTATAAGCTGATGCCTGGTGGTGGCTGACAGGAGCCAGTCGTCGAGATACGGAAACACCTGGAATCCTTGACGTCTCAGGTGAGCCGTGACCACTGCCATGCATTTGGTGAACACTCTGGGGCTGTAGTGAGACCAAAGGGCAGGGCTCTGAACTGGAAATGACTGGACCCCAGCGGCGGAGAAATCTCCTGGAGCGTCTGTGAATTTTGATGTGATAGTACGCATCCTGAAGATCTATTGAGCACATCCAGTTGTCCTTCTGTAAGAAGGGCAGAATTGACTGAAGAGTGACCATTCGAATCTTGTCTTCCTCACAGACTTGTTGAGTCTGCTGAGATCCAATATTGGTCTCCAGTCTCCCGTCTTTTGGGGACCAAAAGAACCTTGAGTAGATTCCGGGCTCTGAATGGTCTATTGTAACTGGCTGAATGGCTCTTTTTGCAGTAGTTTTGCGATTTCTAACTCTGCAATGTCCCTTAGACCGGGTGGTACATCTGGAAGGGAACTTGAGGGAAGGGACTTTCCTCGAAAGGAATTATGTAACCCTTGGATATGATCGACTGTACCCATCTGTCTTGAGTGAGGGAATGCCAGGCTTCTGGGTACAGTGATAATCTTCCCGACTGCCTCCAAGGAGGGACAGCCGGGCAACACCTCAGGGATGCTGAAAGGGCTTCTCAGGAAGAGACTCCCTGTTGCCCTGGTTCTTGGACCCCCTCTGCCTCTAGAGCGGGCGTCTGTTGTTGTTACCCCTCTGCCTCTAGGGGTAAACTGACCACGTGAATCCGGCGTGACTCCTTGGGATTTGGAACCACATCTTCCCACCCTTCTGTCCTTTGGGATAAGGCCTAGAAGGGGTGGAAAACGGACCCCAACAGCAGAAAGAGTCTTGCCGTCCTGCTCACACCTGGTCAAGGTCTCCTTCACCTGAGGGCCAAACAGAGCTGACCCATCAAAGGGAGAATTTGTGAAGGACGCCTTAAAGGGATCCATAAAATCACATAGCCGCATCCAGGCTTGGCGTCTAAGAGCCACACCTGTGCCTGCGGCTCTACTCGCTCCATGCAGCATAAGATATTAGCCGCATGGAGGAGTTAGCAATGGAATTGAGGGTTCCTAGCTGCGAAGCAATCTTTTCTTGGGCCCCTGCAGCTGTAGGATCCTGAACTACTTCTCCCAGCTCCTTCAGGATATCTCTCTGGAGTCTGGTGAAGTGACAAAGATAATTCAGCGAACGCATAGCAAAGGTCGCTGAGGAAAACATCCGCTTGCCGTACCTATCCATGGTCCTAGAGTCCTTATTAGGAGGATGGATGGGCACGGAAGGATCTGCAAGTTCCTTTTGGTGGCGCAGCCACCACCATGGCATCAGCGGGACACCTTTGGTAAGGAATTGTTTGTCACTAGGGGCAGTGATAAATTTAGAAGGCCTCCTAGGGACTGGCTCTACAGAGTCAGGAGCTGTCCACGCCTTCGTGCAATAACCTGCATAAGGGGTCGAAGGCGGAGACACCCAGGAGGTGGAGGGCCGAGATCCAAACGCCTCTATGTATACTGACTCATCCTCAGAGGGATTGTTGGTGGGCCAGTTTCCCTCTGTTTCAGAAGCTCTAGGATGTCTGAGAAGGAGACATCCTCAGAGGGGATCTAGGGGATCCCTCTGACTCATCAAAGTCAGTATCCAAGTGACAGACTCAGGGAGTCTACATGCTTCCTCTTACAAGTCCTCTTCCTAGGAGGATCTCCCGAAACATCAGGAGAATCCTCGGAAGAGGGGAAATTCCCAATGGGGAAACCTGAGGCGGAGGATCTCTGGGTCCTGTAGCAAGAGAAGTGGCAGAGATGTCAACAGGTACAATAGAGGGAGGAGCTACGGGAAGAGACTGCTGACTGATACCAGTGGCCAGTACACTCTTCATCACCTCGAATGCTCCCTCCCAGGCAGGTCCGAGAGAACCCGCCCAAGAGCTAGGAACTCCAGGGGCCACCGAAGGAAGTCTCCGAGGCAGATGTCGGAGCCGAGCTCACCAAGGCCGAGGCTCCAAGGGAAGAGCGGGCTCGGACAAGGGTCCGATGCCACTCACCCCTCGGAGGAGACCATGGAAGCCCGACCACGAATCCCTCTAAGGAAGAGGAGATAAGAGTAGGGGCTGAAGGGACAGAAGGAGGTATCCGTCCTCCAGCCGTAGCAGTAACCATGCCCGAAGACTCCAACTCCAAACTCTGGGGTAGAGTCAAGGAGGAACAGTAACGGGGTGTGGACCAACAGTCGTCTGCTGAGACGGACTGTGTAGCATTTGGGCCAGTACCTGTGACTTGAGCAATCTACTGACCACTCTCTCTAGGTCATGATCTGACAACCTGGATGACCTTGAAGATCGGCTCCGATGGCTCCGCTCCGATAGAAGAGGCGGCGAGCCGAAAGTATCGGCTCCAAGGAAGAAGACCCCGACCTCTTCCTGGAGGGCACCAGCAGAGCCGATACTACTGATCCTGTCGGCACCGATTTCGGAGCCGGCAGAACGTCTCGATGTATCGGCTCCAGCGGAGCCGAAACAGCTACCAAGGTAACGGTGTCGGAGCCGATCGGAGCCGACACCGATGCCTGTGCCACATGGGTGTCGGAGCCGATCGGAGCCGACACCGATGCCCGTGCCATGTGGGTGTCGGAGCCGATCGGAGCCGACACCACAGTGGTCAGCAGATTCGGCACCGGTAGCCATCGGCGCGGAAAGCTTTGTGGATCCAGAATCGGGTCCAGCTTGGTGCCGATCTCGACTCTATACGAGTCGGAGCCGAGGCCGCAGGCTTAGAAACAGAAGCCTGGGCCTTGGCAGTTTTGGTTGATTTTTGTGGAGCCGACTTAGCCGGAGAGCCCTCCGGCTTAAGAAGACCCCTGAGAATCAACTTATTGCGTCTCTCCTGCAGGACTCTCTGGCTGAAGGAGTGACAAATAGCACAGGAGTCCTGCAGGTGAAGAGGGCCCAAACAGTACAGGCAAGAATTGTGACCGTCTGTCAGAGACATCTTCTGACAGCACGAGTCACACTTCTTAAAACCTGAAACCCTCTCCTTAGACATGGTGCCTAAACACAACACATACACACACCAGTCAAATTAAATTAAACTAATACCAAAAGGTATTTAGTAAAAAACACCAACACACACACCCTAACAGGGGGAGGAAGGGATAGGGAAAATTGACTGACTAAAAATTAAAAGAGACAGGGATTTCTGTCAGAAAAAGGTTAAAATTAAAATTAAACTATCAAAAATTAGTTTTAACTAAAAAAGGGGCTTAAATATCACAAATGTGAAATACTTACCAGGAGCTGGTAAAGAGAAGACCTCCCAAGCGAAGCAGCAAACGAGATCTGGGTACTTCCTGCCTTGCATCATGGGATATGGGGCTGCCTCGAGCTGGTAAAAGGAGTTCTCGAGCTAAAGCAAGTGCCGAGTCGGAGCCGAGGGATCGGCTCCGAACCCATCAAGCAAGAATGAAGGCGAGATTGACAACTTAACATTGGAAGTTAGCTTTTGTTTCAAAACAGACAGAAGAAATTGCTGGTATTTCAGCATATGAAATTGACAGTTTAAAGCCCTAATAGATAAAGTTGCAGAAGTGTACACTTTTTAGCCCCATCTTTCTAAAGATCTGGAATCCTTCTCAGTGGGAATGGGGTTTTTAGCAGTAGTGGCCTTAACCCCCTTAGGGCACTGAGAAATGGTTTCAGGATCAGCAGTAGGATTCTTGTATAAAAACTGGTGGGAATCAGGAACCCTATAATATCTGTCTGGCTTAACAGGAGCTGGAGGAAAAGAGCCAGAAGTTAAGTTAGCCTCTGAAAAAGCATAATCCACAATATCCAAAATAGGAGTGATAGCCAGGGGTCTATGTTGGGGAAGAAGAAGAAAATCCCCAAGTCTTTTCTTAGATTCCGAGTACTCATGTCCCTTCCCAGTGAAAATGTTTCCTCATTTCATGTAAAGTTTCCCCAAAAGAAAAATCCTCAGGGGGAGAAGCTGAAGGAATGGATTCCTCAGCATCAGAATCCTCATAAGGAGGGAAAGAATAATCCTGGTCAGAAGAAGAAACTGAAGAAACAGAAGCCTGATCAGAGGAGTCATAATACAATTCCTGCCTTGGCCTTTTATCTGGAGGGGGATGTGAACCCCTAATCATACTAAGTAAGTCCTCCGCCATCTTAAGTAACTGTTTCTGAGACTTGAGTCCCAGATCAGAAGAGGCCTGGGCTGTAGTCTTTGATTTGGTAGGAGTCTTTGATTTGGCAGGAGTCTTTGCCTTTGTCTTTGGCTTTGCCTTTATCAGAAGCTGAACAGGCCTGAAAACCCCTTCGGAAGCTGATACCGGCACAGCGGCTCCGGACCCATCCGAAGGAGCATTGTCCGAAGGTCCTGCAACTGAAATATTCAAAGGCCTAGTTGGCTCCTCGTGGGAGTCCGTTTCAGCCATCTGTTCTGAAATGGCCAACGACAGGGGCTGCAACAGCACCTCACTGACGACGGCCGAACCTGAAGCTGGCTCTGCTTGTACAATATCGTCTGATTTGGACCTCGGAGGCCTGTCTTTATCCTTGCGTCGTTTGTGAACTCCGGTAGCCGGAAGCGTGTCTGACGACATTTTGTAATTAAAGCGCCTACCGAAGTAATGAAATGCAAAATCGTACCTTTGTTTAATCGTACGATGATTAAATCTAGCACAAAACCGACAACTAGCTACGTCGTGGTCAGGGCCTAAGCAAGGAATACAATAAGAATGAAAATCCTTATGAGGTATTTGCTTCCCACATGAAAAACAATTATTAACTTTTTCTGACATCGGACTGGAGCAAGAAAAAAGTTTCCCCAACGGGGTACTTAGCTTTGAGTAGGAGAAGAAAGTCTTCGGACTGAAGTACATTTAGAAAAAATTGTCAGGAGTCAGCCAACCGGCACTTGCGAACTGCTATCACCGCACGGCAAGAAAGACTGGAGAACATGGCGTCGGCTGCCAGCTTTGTACTCCTGGCACTCTGACGTCAGGGAGCATGGCTGAGCAGCCAACGCCGGACCCAGACTTAGGGATTCTGGCCGACCGAGGACTGCCTGCCGGCAGGGGAGAACCCTACAGTCATGACTGCAACAGTGAAACACGATGAACATCAGGAAATGACTTCTCTTTTACCACTTTAGGGTCATAGGTTGGTACTAGGCTATCAGCCATCGGGGCCTATACAAGCCTAGCCATAACAATTCCCTGGCTATTTCTTCCCACACTATTTACTTCCCTGGATCCCTGTCTTGCAGGGCGACTGACGTGATCCCCATGTTGAATTTCCTTTCTCCCATCCAATCGTCAAGGTTCCTTTTGAAGAGGGCCAAAGAGGCACTCTGCTTGACATGTATGGAAAATCTATTCCAGAGTCTGGGGAGTCTCTGGGTCAGGAACCTATCCAGCCCAGCATGTTTTGTTTATTGTGATGACAAGGTTTAGATTCCTGGAGCATGTGGCTCTGAGGGATTGGGAGTTCTTTAAGTGTAGCATGTCCAACAGCTCTGGGTTTGACATGGCCTTGTATGTTAAGCAGAGATCGCCTCTGAGTAGTAAGTTTGGAACTGACTTGTCTTTTGCTGCCTTTGTCTGTTAATCTATCCATTTTTATAAGTATCAGTATTAAAATAATTTTTAGAAACTATCCCAGATTTTGAAGTGGAACAGTAAGGAGCATGGAATTCTTAAGACTGGAATGATAAATGTTCCTCATAATGAGGTATACTTGAGATGTATGTTTAAACCTACTTGAAAATAAATATAAATGAACTAAATAATTAGACTTGAATTTTCCTTCCAGGAGCTGGTAGTTTTATGTTGCATCTGCCATACAGAACACTCATAATGGAATTTAAATGTGATATAATATCTGATTTACATACCGAAAATGCAGTGCTTTACAATTACCTACTATGCCTAATTAGAATTTATTTCAAAATCAATATGTACAAACCAGTTACCATGCAATGATGTGTTTTACCAGTTTGCTTTCACTGATCCAGTAACTATATAGATTTATTTTTCATCCCTACATTCTTAATAAATAAAATGTGTCATATGAAAGAACCTTGCAGAATGCTATGACATCTCTGTTACACTATTCTGTGAAGAAACACTAAAAAAAAGGTATAGATGCACTCTTCACGAGTGTAGTTTAAAGTCAAATGTTTTAAACATATATATATATATATATATATATATATATATATATATATATATATATAGATAGATAGACAGACAGACAGATATACACTCTTGTTAAAAGTATAAATGGTTTGAAAACAAAACAAAGATTATCGCATATTTTTTGGTATTTTAGTTTCATTGTTGGCTCAGTTCTTCTTTATGGCCACACCCAGAAAATGGTCCTAAACCTCAGGAAGAAGCTGAGAGAGCTCATGGGCTTGGCCCAGGAGAACCTGGCAGGAGCCCATCAGCAGAAAAAGGTCAGGTGTGACAGGAATGCTTGGGCCAGACAGTATGCTGTGGGTTTTAACATGATGGTGCTCATTTGTGTCAGACACAATAAGCTGCAGGCAGCTTGTGAGGGCCCATTGAAAGTGGTAAGGAAGGTCAGTGATGTTAAATATATGACAGAACTGCTAGGCAGGAGCCAGGGGGCACAGATTGTACCAAGTTAACATGATGAAGCCTTACCATGATAGGTAGGCCCTTGTGCTGAGTATTCACAATGGATGGCAGGAGGAGTCTGAGGGGGATCGGGTGACTGATCTCCTCAGTGAGGCTCAAACTGACACCTCAGTTGAAGGAGTAGCAATGCCCCAGTGGCTATTCCCTACCCAGGTTCGAGAAATCCAAGTAGTGTCACTGGAGTTTGGAGGCATGTTCACTGGGAAACCAGGGTGCACCTACCTGGTGCAGCACCATGTGGATACAGGGCCCCAAGGATCTATCAAGCAGGCCCCTTACAGGGTGCCTGAGCGAGTAAGACACACTCTGAGGGAGGAGATACAGGTGATGTTGGAACTGGGAGTAAGCCAAAAGTCCAGCAGTCCCTGAGCCTCTACAGTGATAGCAAAGATGGATGGTAGCACCAGGTTTTATGTGGACTACAAAAGACTAAGCATTCGCACAAAGTCAAATACATACCCCATGCTTAGAACAGATGATGCCTTAGAGAACTTGGGTGGGGCTAAGTATCTCACCATGGCTGATCTGACCAAGGACTACTGGCAGGTGCCCTTCACCCCCTACTCTAGAGAGAGGTCAGCCTTTGTGAATCCTTTCAGCTTGTATGAGTTCACAAAAATGCCCTTTGGGATGAAAAATGCCCCAGCAACTTTCCAGAGGCTGGTAGGTTGTATCGTGGTCGGAACAGGAGATTATGCCCTTGCCTACCTGGATGATATTGCTGTCTACAGCAAATCCTGGCAAGGGCACCTTCAGCATGTCAGGGAGGTGTTGCGCAGATGGCAAAGTGGAAGGTTGACCACTGAACCTAGTAAGTGTTAGGTGGGTGTTGCAGAAGTCTCCTACCTTGAACATAGAGTTGGGACTGGTAAGATCATGCCAGAACCTGCCAAAGTGGAAGCCATTCAGGCCCAGCCTGCTGCTGTTACCAAAAAGCAGGTGGGGGCATTCTTAGGACGGTGGGATACTATAGAAAGTTTGTCCCCAATTATAGTACAATAGCTGCTCCGCTCACAGACCTGACAAGGAAAAACAGGCCAGATAAGGTAGTGTGGAACCTAGCATGTCAGCAGGCCTTCCAGAAGATTAAAGGTGCTTTGGGATGACCTCCCTGTGTTATCCAGTCCAGATTACAGCAAATACTTTGGTGTGCAGGTGGATGCATCAAACTGTGGGGTGGGGGCTCTACTTAGCCAGGTTTCCTTAGAGGGAGAAGATCACCCAGTGGTATATCTCAGCTGTAGACTCCATCCCAGGGAGGAATTTTATGCACCTGTAGAATAGGAATGTCTAGCCATAGTATAGGTACTGCAGAAACTTCAGCCTTAACTGTATGGAAGAAAATTCACTGTAGTTAGAGACCACAATCCCTTAACATGGCTACATAGAGCCAGCCAGCAAAATGCCAAGTTATTAAGGTGGTGTTTAAGACTGCAGGCATATGACGTAACAGTACAATACTGTAGAGGGGTCAGTGATGTCAATGCAGATGGGCTGTCAAGACAGGGAATGGGTAACATATTCCCAGACACTTTTTTTTTCTCAAGCCACATTTCTCAAGGGTCACTTGAAAAACTAGCTTGAGTCTTCAAAGGGGGGACAGGTGCGACGATAACAGGTACTGCCAGCCATGCCAGTACAAGTAGGGCAGTAGATGTATGACTTGTGCCAGCACAGCTAGCTGGAATTTTTGTAAATAATTATATGCGATTTGTATATCAAACTGATTTGTGCGGATGCTTGTGCTGAAAATGTACTTGTGAGGTTTGCCTGTGTGCACTTAATTGTGCTTGATGTAGAGAGGTCTGCATCTGGAAATAATGCATGTATCCATTTGTATTCCAACTGTACATCCCTCTCCAGTGTCAGTGGTGAGGATCCAGGCTCCTTGATTACTGGCTCAGCATGAGGATGTCACATATTGGTTGCAGTGGTGGGATATTAATTGAATTCCTATAGCCTGAAAGCAGTTGCCACTTAAAAAAAAAAATGCACTCTCAAAGAGCTACAAAGTAGACATTCAGAGTTTCATATCACAATAGTTTTATGTATTTACTTTTTGTTAGCTTAGTCAGTATTCCAAGTGCAAGTTCCTCTGCAGTGTCAGTAGTGAGGATTCAGGCTGATTGATTACTGATCCAGCGTGGGAACATCACAGAAGTTAAGAAAATATGTTGTTGAGAGGATAGCAAAACAAAACTGTGAGTATTTTCTTCTTTGAAATCTAAGTACAGTTGGGTTATACTGCAATAAACTTATGTAAGGTATTGAGGAAAGAAAGTTATTTTTGAGAAAACGTGGTGAGTCAAAGTAATACTTTCCAATTCATTACTTACTGATGGTGGGTCTCTTCTACGGCAAAGACATGCCCTGCAGGAATTGACAAAATCTTGTGTGTGTGTGTGCGTGTGTGTGTGTGTGTGTGTGTGTGTGTGTGTGTGTATATATATATATATATATATATATATATATATATATATATATATATATATGTGTGTGTGCGTGTATATATATATATATATATATATATATATATATATAAAATCATACCCTAGATGAATTGATAATCGTTCCTCTGTCTTTTGCTCAATGAATACAGGTCTAGACATGAAATGAAGAAGTGAATTACCTTACACAAAACCAGTGGTGGCTGAAACACTTGTGTCTTTAGGGATGATTTGCATATATCCCATGGGCCTCTACTATAGGAGATTTAGTGCATTACAGAGTGAAGACACTACATTTGCTGGGTCTTTCTTGCCATTTTATTCAATGGTTTGTCCCTATGACCTTTTACCCTTTGACATATTTATATGTATGTGTGTGTGTGTGTGTGTGTGTGTGTGTGTGGATATATATATATATATATATATATATATATAGCACTTTACCCTTGACATGATTTATATGTATGTGTGTGTGTGTGTGTGTGTGTGTGTGTGTGTGTGTGTATATATATATATATATACACACACACACACACACACAGAGAAAGACACACACAAGACATATATAACAAAGGGTGTACTTGTCTATACCTTTATTTCTGTACCTAGACTAAATTATTTCATTTATGAACATGTTAATAATACTGCACCAAATGTGCCCTTTTGCTAGACGATTTCAGATGCTTAATAAATTTCTATATCTTTTACTGAAGTAATTGCTATACCCAGTTGGCAATGATAAGCATATATGTTTATCCATAGCCTATTTCCCACTTTTAATTCTGAGGCACATAAAGCAAAACAATTTGGTCCCACCTCATAACCCTTATGGACATCACTCATACCCCAGCTGGAAAGACAGTAACACCCTAGAACTGTGGCTTCCTATTTCTTGACCGATGTTTTCTACATTGTATTACAAAATGATTAACAACCAAATCTTTCAATTGTCAGTGATTCTTTAGTTACAATACTGCTGAATGCCTTAGCAAATACCTTCATTCTTGCCATGGAACTTGCTGTGTTTTTATAAAGGAATATGATAGAAAAAGAAAAAATCAACATGCAGTGCTATGATTCATGTTTGTTAATTGCAAATAAAAATGCTTTTGGTTAATAAACAATTTAATCTCTAAAACACACACAGATCTTTGCCACTGCTGAAAAAGATTGTATATCTGCCTGTTAATGCTGTGAAAGATAGAACTGTACCTGGGCTTAGACATTTCCATTAGTTCTGTAAAGCAGGCCCTACTTTCAATGCTGGTAAAGTTTTAAAAAAAAAAAAACATGCACATTCCTGGTAGTCTCATACTGATTTTGTGTCCAATGAGACTGGGGCTGAAAGAGACTGTTGGAGCCGGGAAAAAAGTCAATGAGAAAAATGCAAGATGAGGAGGATTTTTTTAAGAACTAATATAACTGTGACCAAAAATGCATCATCGGCATTTCACAAATGAAAGACAGCACCACACTCCCTCACCACTGGCCTCTGATAATCACCCTGCCCCAATTTGACTCATATTTTGTTCTGTCCCTCATAGAATGTTTGTTTTTCTAGTAAATTACTAAGCATTTCAGTTGGTCAGTAATGTTGGACATTGCAGTTCCGAAACTCAAAACTTTTATTCCATAAACTTAAGTGAATTTGAATAATATTTCAAAATTAATCCTGATTTTGGACATTTGTCCCCTCATAATTTTTGGCTTTGTCAAAAACTGGCTTACAAATATGTAGAAGGGTATGGTATACGTACATACACTTCTATGCCACTGAGACCTGCTTCATTGTACCCCCAGGCACCTAGCAAGAGGAGACCCCCACTTTGCTACTTATGGCTCAGATTTCATCCATGCTTTTTTTACTCAAGAAGACACTTAAACAGCAGCTGTGTTACCCTAAGCCCCAGACAGTAGTTCCTTTGAATCCCCCAAGAATTAGGAAATGCCACAATTGTGCATTTTGTTCATTTATTGATGAGAATATAACTTTTAGACTCCCAGATACAGGTTATATTTGGCATCTTAGAGCTCATGCCAATTGCAATACGAAACATCTAGTTTAGCTTGCACACTGTAATATATGTCCAATCTTCTATGTAGGGAAGACTAATAGCTGACGTAGGGAAAGACTCAGGGACCACAGTTATACAAGGAGAGGTTTAAAGTATAGTGCATTGGCCAAACACACCAAGCATGTAGGGGATGAACTCTCTTTTCTATTTTTACTACTTCAAGTAATACAAGAGAACTGTAGGATGGGTGATATTACTAACTGAACAGAGACACTGGAACTTAAATGTATTCTGAGGTTAGCTGCACATTTGGCACATTGGCTGAATGATTATATTTCTTTGAAACCCATTTTGAAGTCCAAAAACTGAATAAGTAAAAGTAACATTTTTTAAAGTAAAGGTTTTAAGCATGTTATGTTACAGGGTTCTCGTATTTGCAGTTTTTATTGAATTTTGTGTTGCCTGCCTTGACTATGCCTTGTGCTAAATCATTTCACTTTAAAACTCTTGAACACTTTAATTGAATACTTGTCTTATCTGGGGGTGTGTATATGTATTTGTGGGAGTTGTTTATAAAAAATGTCTGATGAAGCAATAACACTACTGTGAAAGCACTTACAATAAAGTAATGAAATCATGAGTTTGGAGCCTGCCTTGTTTCCACAACAGTTTTTACTATTTTTTTACTACTTTTGTTGTTTCCTGCATTCTTTCTGGTGTGGTTAATTGCTGGAGTATTCCTTGGGTTTGCTACAAATGGCAACTTGTTGATACTACAAAGATCAATTGAAAACCTAAATATCAATGAACATAAGAATGAAAAAAAAAAAAAATTTTTTGCAGGACCCCCTTCACACCTTTTTGGGGGACTACGCCACCAATACAACTTGATAAATATAAATACCAGCTCTGAGATTGTACTGCAGTGGAGAAAATGGCATATTCCCACGATCCCCACTGTGTCATGATCATGTACTGGCAAAGGCGGTATATTTATATATGCTGATATTCGATCAGTCTCTGCAGGATGTTGACAAGTTTCTGTTTTGATGGAAACTACTGCTCGCATATATGTATATCTATATATATTTATATACACACATATATGTGTGTGTATGTGTTTAATATGAGGTTTATTACAAGGCACAATGCCTGAGTTGAGAATCTAGTGTTTCTTATATTCCCCTGTCTAATCCTCCAAATCTCTTCTGACTTGTGAAAGTATGTATTTCTACAAGAAAATCTGGCATGCTGTATTTGTGACATTTCCAAATTGTTTTTATAGCTCTGTTTCATCTTTTTTTCTGATTTAAATATACAATCAAATGATATTTGAGTATCCTTCATTTTTCAGTCAACATTTGTTTCTCAAACAGTTATTCTTTTTTTTCTGGAAACCCAAACTTTAAGTCAAGTCATTTAAGCAAGATTTTAAACAATTTGTGAAGTATCACCTTATTAGTATCAAGTCCTGAAGCATGACTATGGGATAATCATAAGTGTTTATAGATATATAATTGCCTACCTTTGTATCATGCACTTCTGTTACTAGTAATTAGAATTACACATGCACAGTTTTCTGTAGGATGCAGTCTCCATCTCCAATACATTTACATTTAATTGAATGTTGTTTTTTCCCTCTTCCTCCAGTGAAACAAAAACTTTACCCATCTGGAACAGCTTGTTTATGAAATCCAAACAAAGAAATATAAATATTACTTATAGTCATAAAACAAACTTTCATCAAACTATAGTCTCTTAGTACATCAGCTGGAATGTTTTTATATAGTTTTTAATAATATCAATGGATAAATACGTTACTTAAATATAAAAGTTAAACTGAATCCAACAGTAATAAAAAATTTAAATAAAATGGGAAGTTACAATTAATTTAATTTATTTTATTTTATTTAACCATGCACCGGAAGTTTGCACTAAAACTTCCAAAAGCAGTACTGGAAGTCTTTTATCAAAGTCAGGTGATATAAATGAACATTATGTACTACCATAATGTTAGATCCATGTTGTCCGATTTCCATCTGGTTCAAATGTGGACTGTCAGATCCAACCTCTGTGCCGATCTCGAAGCTTATGGGATCAACAGCTCTGACTCCTCCCCTACCTATAATTCCCTAGGCTGAACCTCAGATGCTCAGATTGAGTTTGCTCTCACTATTCTGAAATATATGATAAAAGCCATCTAGAGAAAGAAAACCCCTTACCAGAAACAAAGTCAAATATTTGGTGATCTCAAATGGTTGATGAAAGGTAATTCAGTCTAATATGACTCTGCATAGACAAGGAATAAAATCCACTCACTCATCTAGAAGCCACAGGTGACTAATTGGAAGTGGGTGGGGTGGGGGTGAGGGATTTGAAGCAGACAAAAAAATCAGACATTAATCTATCATTATGGTAACTATATAACTTTCATATCCAATGTTATCTATTTTCATTCATTCAAAAATGAATTCCGAGCTGTCAAATTGGATGGCATCCATTCCTGAGTATGGTGATACCAAAGGATGAATGTGATCTTGATTGAGTGTCCAACTTATACTGAGAGACAAAAGTGTGCGCCATTGCCCATGTAGCTGCAGTATAGAGGTCATCATTAAATCATCCTCTTTTGAAGGCTTAAGTGTGCTTTTGGTTTATCTGGCAGAAGTACATTTTTCTTATGATATACAAAGGAAATACAAATTGAGATCCATCTGGATAAGGTTACTTTAGAAACTGCCATTACCAATTTTGGTTTGACAAAGGAAATGTGTAATTAATCATCTTTTCTGTAGTTTTTTTTTTTTTTTTGTTATGTGAATATACAATCTGAGTTGTCTATGAACATCTAACTAATGTAGTAGGTATTCTACTTTGTTTGAGTACCTTGAAGAGAGGACAGGGAGATGTATTGACAGGTTTAAATTAGTTTCAGATGCTACCTTAGGAATAATACATTAGTTCTAAGGGAAACCTATCTTTGTGAAAAAATAAAAAACAGATAAGGGGACTTTGAGGAGAGGGCCTGTAGTTATGAGATGCATCTGGCTTATGTTACTATAATCAGGAAAATTGTTTTCCATTTAAGAGATGTTAAGTCTGCTGTGAGACCAGGTTGAAAATGAGCCTTGGTTAAAGCTTATAACATAACAGTGATACCTCGAGTGAGTGCTAGGTCTCTACTCAAAGATCTCAGCAGCAAGGTACCTTTGAGAAGGCTTTTGAGATTTTGAGAGATGCTATCAATACATCATTATGTACAACTTGAAAAATTGTAATTGCAGCCAATTGTACCTTAGTAGTGGCAAAAATGGAGCCTTTGTCAAGGAGATCAGACAAAAACTCAAGTATGGAAGGAACTGGTAATGAAAAAGGGTCCAAACCTTTGCAGTAGGCCAAACTGAAAATCTTTTCCATTTACTGTGGTAAACTTTCCTAGATGACTGTTTCTGTGAAGTGGAAATAATACTGACTACTTTTGGGGGGGAAGCCTGGCATATCTGGCTAAAGTTAAAGCTGAAAGGAACCATGTGGTTAATTTCATAGACTTTTGATCTAGAGGAGGCAATCTGGATGGCTGAGTTATTAGATCTGGATAATGATCAAACATCACTAAGGATGTTCTAGAAGAGGTCATAGATAAGGAACCCATGTCTGTGAGGGCCAAACTGGGTAATAAAGATCACACTGGCTTTGCGTTGTTTTGCTTGCTGTATGAATTTGTTCATTAATAGTAGAGGGGTAAAAGCATAGAGGAGACTTGAGGGCCAACTGTGGACCAAGCATCCCTTGCTGACCATCTCTTTTGAGGAATTTGGGGAAAATACCTTCTGCATTTGTTGTTTAGATAGGAAGCAATGAGGATGCAGCAAGGTTGGGCCCAGTGATTGAAAACTGTGTCACTGTAGGATTAAGGACTGCTTGGGAGGCATCAGCGCTGTCCTGATCAATTTATCTGCAAGTACACTGGAGGACACCAGGATGTACGTTGCTATCAGAAAATGTTGTGAAGAAATCGTCCATTGCCAACCTCTCATGGTGTCTCAGTATATGGGATAGGACCAGGTTCCCTCTTGTTTGATGATATACCATACAAATTCATGCTCTTTGTCTGTATGGCTATCACACCCTTGGGAAGCAAGTCATGAAATGCCTGAAAATCTAGGAGGACTGCTATCAGCTCCAAGACACAGATGTGATAGCTGGCCTCTGCTATCGACCCTGTACCTTGGACCACATTCTCTTTTAAATGTGCCCTGCCCAATGCAAGAAGAGATGTGCCCATGGTCACTGTTGCAATTGGTGAGTCCATCTGGAAAGGACGTCCCTTGGTCACAAACAGGGAAGTTATTCACCAAATGTGTTTTTTGCAGACCAGTGTAATTTGAATTTTTGAATGCAGAGGGTGAATGGATTGAGATCACTGTACTGCTAAAGTCCACTGCAGCACTCTCATGAAATATCTTCCTAATGGAATCATTAAAATCATGGATACCATGAGACCCAAGAGATAAAGGATTAACCTTGCAGGTGGTGTTATGGAGATTCTTAATTGCAGAAGCAGCTGGAGTACTTGATCCCAGTGCATGAGAAGGACATGCTAAGTGTAGGCAGTGAGGAGCCAACTATCAAGATATGTGAAGACTTGGATCCCCAGTAGGCACAGATGCACAGCTCCTACTGCCATGATCATGGTGAACACCCTGGGGGTTGTGGGGAGACCGAAATGGTAGCGATCTGAATTGGAAATGATTGGATCACAGCTGGCAGTGGAGAAATCTTCTGGAGTGCTTCACTGATTTCATGGGATAGTAGGCATTCTTAAGATCTGTAGAGAAAATCCAAATGCTGTCCATTAGAAGAGGCAAAAAGGGACTGAATTGTGACCCTCCAGAATTTTGTCCAACAAACTGGTTTTGGTGACTGAGATCCAAAATGAGACTTTGGTCCCCAGTTAATTTGGTACTAAAAACCTGGAACAGACTCTGGATAACTGGTCATGGGAGACCAGTTAGATTACTCCTTAATTTAGCAGCTTTGAAATTTCTATAGTTGCTAAGTCCCAGTGGTTAGATGGAACACTGGGGACTTTCTTCTTTTTTCTGGGTTAGGAGGGAAAAGGGAATTGAATAGCATCTGGATATTATTCTTAATACCTATGAATCTACTGTTATTGCATGAACAGCTTCAGGATGCAAAGAAATACTCTGACAGACTGCCTCCAGAATACAATAGCCAGGTAGCCATTCAAAAGCACTGAATGGCTTTCATGGAAAATGGACCACAAACGCCTTGATTATGCAATCCATCTCTGCCTCTTGGGCACTGTCCATTACAATTGCTTCCCCCTCTGCCACAGGGAGGTCTGTCACCTTGGGAGTCATGGAAAGTACTCTATGATTTGTGGGACCACATCTTTTCCCTGATCTCTGGTTCCTAGAGAATGATCTTTTTGGAGGTGGAGAAGCAAATTCTCTCTGTCGAGAGAGTCTTGCCATCTTGCTGAGTACATCCTTGATGTTTATTCCACACAAGATAGAACCATCATAAGGGGCATTAACAAAGGATGACTTAAAACCTTCTACAAAGTCAAAAAGTCACTTCCAGGCATGGCAGTGCATGGTAATGCCAGTGCCTACCGTCAGCTGCATTAGAGAGCAGACACATGGCCACATTAGAGGATAATTTAAGGGTGGAAAGATGGGAGTACATTGTTTTTTTTTTTTTAACATCTACTGGCAGCACCCTTAAGAGTGACTTGGTAATCTCCTTAGTCAAGTATCTCTGGTAGCTAGTTAAATGGGCTACATAGTTCAATGATCTAAGGGCAAAAGTCACTAATGCATAAGCCCACTTCCCAAATCTGCCCATCACCCTAGATACCCTATTATGAGGAAGAGCAGGAGAGCTTTCTTCCAATAGCTCTTACTTGGTGGCTGCTGCTGCCACCACCATAGGATTTACTAGTGGAACCTTACTCCAGTTCTTCTGATCTGTTGGTGCTGATAATATTCTGTCAGCTTTTTTAAAGAGAGGTTCCACCACATCAGGGTCCTTCCATGCCTGTTGAGTCATACAATCAATAAGAGGGTCAATGGGTGGTACCACCCAGCAAGATGTCGGTACAGAACCAAAGGCCTCCGAGAATACTGACTCATCCACTGAAGGGTCTTGGGATAATTAACTCCCTCTCTTTCATTAATTTCATTAATTTAAGAATGTCACTGACATCTTCAAAGAGGGAGCAAGGGGAACCCTCCCCTTCCTGAAAGTCGGTATCACTTCACTGAAAGACTATGGAGAAAAGTCTATGTACTTCTGCTAGCATATTCATTTTTCCTGGAACACCCTCTATGGGAGCAGCAGAAGGGTCATAATTAGATGATGATCTAGTGAAGCACATTTCCTTAGAAGCCTTTGGTACTGACTGTCCCTGTCTGATAGGATGAAGATGCAAAGGCACAGACAGCAGAT
Source organism: Protopterus annectens (assembly GCF_019279795.1). Lineage (NCBI taxonomy): Eukaryota > Metazoa > Chordata > Ceratodontiformes > Protopteridae > Protopterus > Protopterus annectens. Next base: position 531,599,028 of record NC_056743.1, read on the forward strand.
GGGGTTTGGGTGGAACCAAACTGGTTGAAGCCACCTTGCCTTTAGTACTTGCCAAAACCCGTTCAAAAGCCTCAAAGGCTGAGGCTGCTACCGGAATGGAAACTCTGTTCCAAAAAAGAGAAGGACATCTCATTACCAATGAGCCCTGGCCCCAAAGCCAACTTCATATCCGAGTTATCCATGGCTGAAGGCAGAGAGGGAGAAGCAGCTCTGAGAATTCCTGTGTTGATTCATACCCATCCCACCCCAGACCTTACACTGAAGCATCGAAGTTGTGAGAAAGAGAGATAGAGAAGGATACAGTCAGTATCAAAGACATAAACAGTTCAGGTGCCAACAAATATGCTCTTGTTCCAGCTGATTCCAATAATGCAAAACATGAACTATGAGTTATTATGGATTCCTGTAAGAGAGGGGCAAATTAGCTAGCACCCAGTACCTTACCAGGGTAAGGTACTGGGATGACCCCAAGCTGTATCTGTGTTGTCAAAAACTTCATCATTCTATTGACATTTAGTTCTGTGATACTTCTAGATGATTGAGTGGATTATGCTACCAAACATGTTCCTGAGTACCTACCTTATTGCAAATTTGGTGACTGAAAACTGGAACTCCCTGGTCCCAGTGAGTAGCTAGTGTGGGAGAAGGAGATCAGACCTGAGTCAGTGTAGGTTCCAACCTTCTGGAAAATTTGGATTCATGGCTGACAGCTAAGACCACCTTTCATTTGATGTTTTTGAAGGAGACTCGCTCATTTCTTATTCTCCCTTATCTTTTTCTTGTCTATCTTTTCTGGAACCTTAGATTTGGGCATGTCTCAATTAGAAGACAAAGAAGGTGAAGGGAGCCCCTGTCTGTGCCGGTAGCAGTCCCTTTAAAAATAACTTGTCCCTTCTAGTTTGGAGAGACATGGCATTAAAAGATGCACAAGATTGGCACTCTACATTATGGTTACCAATAAAATATACACAGTTGGAGTGTTGGTCTTGTAGTGGATGTTTGTGCCCACATTCTGACATCTGGGAATCAATATAAGAAACACACAGGACACTAAAAAAGCATTTTTATGTGTAATTATAAAGGCAAGTTAGAAGGGTAAGATTAGTAATTAAGAGGAGGCTCAAGGCCTTAACTTTTAAACTAAAGACTAACAGTATAAAGCTAACACTAAAAGTAGAATAAGGCGAGAGAAAAACTTTTCAAGGTAGGAGAGGAGTTGCAGTAAGAAATAAATTCATGACCTACCTCTGAAGAGACATCTTGTGTACATCCATACTGTTTGATTGGCAAATAAAATCTGAGTATTTGAGGTACAGCTTAGAAAATTATGAGTGGGGAGAAATCAGAGCTCTGGATCCTATAAACTTCAAGATCTGCGTCAAGGTTGGATGCTGTGTGATAGGACAAGCATCATGCTTGAACGGGCAAAAATAGACAAAACTGGTTCCATAGTTCACTCAAACGCTCATAGATGTTTATATAGAAGGATTACCAAAGCTGAATAAATGGCAAACTGTTCAACAAAAAATAGTCTTTGCAGTTGTAGCATTCATTTATCCAGGTTCTTGTCAGAGTTTTGTAACGTACAACAAATACAGTAAATCATTTTTTTAAATGTTTTGTAAGCAACTTACAATATCTCAGTAAACACTCAAGTTAGTCACATACTGTCACTAGCAATTTTTTCATAGTGCCATGCGCTTTCATATGACATGAAGCAGGTCTTTTTATGATAGTCACATACTGGCCAACAGGGGTGCAGAAACACTCCTTTGATTAGTATGGATCACTGCTGTAGGATAGTTACTCAACCCACTTAAATACAAAAGTGGACAATATACAACTCAGTTCAACTTCCTTTCCCTCATGATCAAAGAAAGGCAAATACCTATGTCAATTCTGATGACATTAGTCACCGACCATTTCACTGTCAATTAGTTAGCCATGATATGACAGGCAGTTTGGATCTGTGTTTTCCTATCTGGAGGATTTTGTACACAGCTGTTGATGGCTAATGCAGATGAACTACACAACAGTTTCCCTGTTAGGCACCACAAAGAGTATGTGCTGCTGCCCATGACTAAGTTCAGTTTTTGAATGGACTCCGTCAACATACCTCTAATGTTTGAGGTGGAAACACCCAGTTACTTTTGTGAGGTACCCCACACAGAGATGAGGAGAACATGTAAATACCACACAAAAACACTGGTCTGAGATCAGGACTGAACCCTCAACCTAATGCTAGAGAAGCAGAGACCTTAAAAAGTATGCCAACAAGCTTAAGAGGCTTGTACCTCTGCATTAATGATTAGTGATGTCATTCATGGTCTGCTTTAAATGTTCTAACAGAAACATAACCTGCACATGCTATTTTATTGTTTCGTCGGGTCTATATTATATGTCTGAAGTTTCAAAACTTCGAATGTCATATAATCGAATTTGAACTTATATGACCGAAGTTTTAAAACTTTGAACATATAATTAAAAAAAAAAAAAAAAAAGAAAGAAAGAAAAGAAACTTACCTGAATGCTGTAAGCAGGGGGGGGGGGGCAAACCCCTGCACCCCCCACCCCCCGCTACTTAAATATGCCTACTCCGAGACCGCATTTTAGTGAAGTGAGATCACCGTAGGGAATATTTCCCTTTACTTCATTTTAGTGTGGTCTCAGAGTTGGTATATTTAAGTAGCGGTGGGGAGGGGGGTGCATCTCCCCCCCACCTTACAGCGTGCAGGTAACTTTTTCTTTTTTATATGGTCGAAGTTTTAAAACTTTGGTCATATAAGTTCAATTATATGACGTTCAAAGTTTTGAAACTTCGAACATATAATATAGACCCATTTAGTCAGTTAATTAGCTATTTCATTTATGTATTTACTTTCTTATTGTATTTTATTTCCTTATCACCTAACCTAGAGTTTCCTTTGCTTTCAAACAACCGGGTCATAACACTTGGCTGCTGGTGTGAGTGTATCAAGCTGCCTCCATCCCAGTTCATACTGGCCCCCAAAATGGGTTTAGATCTTGTGGTCCATTCATTCCCTACAGCTGAGCTCATGAATGATATTGTTTAATATGGAGGTTAGGCCCAGCCTCACTGTGGTGATAGCCATACAGATGATTAATTCTTTAAGCTAAGCTTGCCAGTCATGATGCTGTTGAGAGGTAAAGTTTAAGTGTTACAGAGCAGGCAAGTCAGGAGATTAGGCAGGACACCCCTCTTGACTACTTTGAAAACTCACTTGAGTACCAGTATAACTACCTGACCTCAGAATATGTGTGTGTGTGTGTGTGTGTGTGTGTGTGTGTGTGTGTGTGTGTGTGTGTGTGTGTGTGTGTGTGTGTGTGTGTGTGTGTGTGTGTGTGCACTTTACACACTTGCTTCCATGGACTTGCTAAGTGCATAGCACCTCACAGCACTGTATGCTCATCAAACTTATGCTCAGAAAAATAAAGGTATCCAGTTATTTCACAAAATCAAATGTTAGAGGAAGTTAAAACTTATAAGGAGTTAAATATAACAATCTCTAATATGTTAACCTTCAATTAACATTTTAATAATATCGCTTATTCAGCTTTGAGACAATTTGGTATATTACTAATAAACATTACAAATAGGAATGAAGTATGAATAATAAGTTTATATGGAACTCACAGTAGACCTTCAATAAAATACAATATGTGCTTTCGCAGTTATAATACTGGACAACTTAAATGTCTAGAGTTAGTTAAGAGAAAATTTACCAAGCAGATTTGCTCAGTTAGTCATCTTTTTTACGAATATAGATGTAAAAATTTATTGAGGAAAACTAATCCTGGCTCTTAGAGCTATTCATGACAAAGTACTGAAAGTCATATTAAATGTGGAAAAATATACACATACCAAGATTTGTCAACATAAAAATATTCAAATTTTCTATAAACTATAATGAGAAGTTATGTACCTACCATAACGTTCCATGTTAGTTGTCTTCTCTCGCCTTCTTTCTTGCTTGATGGGTTCGGAGCCGATCCTTGGCTCCGACTTGGCACTTGCTAAGCTCGAGAGTCACTTTTACCAGCTCGAGGCAGCCCCATATCCCATGATGCAAGGCGGTAAGTACCCAGATCTCATGTTATGACAAAGGGGCAATAGCACCAAGCATAAACACTTCCCAAAGGAAGAAAGAAAAGCCTACAGGATGGAAGAAGGACCAGCTCTGAATGGTCTTCAGCATAATAATTCCTTGTAGAAAAAGGTCTGTCCAGGCCTGGGGAAGGAGGGAGGGTCAAGAAAGAAGGCGAGAAGACAACTAACATGGAACGTTATGGTAGGTACATAACTTCTCAATGTTAAGTTGTCAATCTCGCCTTCATTCTTGCTTGATGGGACGCGTCCTAGCACCTCTATCCTGGGTGGCTCAATGGAACAGACTCTTGAGGACTGTAGAGCCAAAACTGGCTCTGGCCCTGGAGGCCAAGTCCAATTTGTAATGGGAAACAAAAGTATGAGGAGTGGCCCAAGTGGCCGCTGCACAAATAGTGTCTAAAGGAAGTCTAGCTTGAAAGGCTGTAGAGGTAGCTAAGCTTCTAGTTGAATGTGCTTTAGGTTTTGAGCACAGCTGTTTTCCCCTGAGCCGATAAATTTCAGAGATGACAGAAGAAAGCCATCTAGATAAGGTCACTTTTGAGACAGGAAGGCTTTCTTGTTATCAGCATAGGAAACAAAGAGTTGATCGGATTTCCTAAATTGTTTAGTTCTGTCCAAATAATATCTGAGTTGGCGGTGGACATCTAGATAATGTAGTTTTGTTCCGATCTGTTTGAATAGTTTGGAAAAAATACAGGGAGATCAATGGATTGATTCAAATTAGTCTTTGAGGCGACCTTAGGCAAAAAGGTCAGATTAGTTCTCAATGATACTCTGTCTTTGTGAAAGACCAAATAGGGGGGTCGAACCGATAGAGCATGAAGTTCAGACACCCTCCTGGCCGATGTAATAGCTACTAGGAATAAGGTTTTCCAAGAAAGAAATTTCAGGGAGCAAGAAACAGCTGGCTCGAAGGGGGGAAGAATTAAGGATGCCAGCACTAAATTTAGATCCCATTGAGGAGGAGGATTCCTGACTGGAGGCTTCAGGAGGAAAATTCCTTTCAAGAAGGCTCTACAAAGCCTGTGGGACATAATATTGTGATCTGCGAACCCGACATGAAAGTTCGAGATAGCAGCCAATTGAACTCTAACTGTGGAAGAAGAGGAGCCTGCATGAAAAATCTCCGCTAAGAAATCCAAAACAGCCTGAACTGGGGCAGTGAAGGGATCAATATTCTTGGCTTTAGCCCAATAAGAGAAACGTTTCCATTTGCTTGTATAAATCCTCCTGGTAGAGGATTTTAAAGAAGCTACTAGAATGTCTCTAACGGGTTAGAGATCAAAGGAAGCCTGGCTAAGGAAGGAAGTGGAGCAACCATGCTGTGAGGTTGAGAGAAGGGATAGACCGGTGCAGCTGACCGGATTGGTGAATCAGAAGATCTGGCACTGGGTCCAGATGCCACGGCTGCACCAAAAGGTGACGATGGAGGAACGGAAACCAAATTTGTCGAGGCCAATAAGGAGCAATGAGAATCATTTTGGCTCTCAAAACGGTTGCTTTCTGGATAACTTGAGGGATCAGGGGAAAAGGAGGAAAGGCATAAAGAAGTCCCTGGGGCCAATCCTGGGTCCCAGCGTCTCTGGGGGGATGGCCTGGCAGAGGGAAGGGAGAGAAGAAGTCTGGGCATTTGCTGTTTTGGGGAGTAGCAAAAAGATCGCAACATGGGCGACCCCATTCCAGAAAAATCTCTTCCACTATAGATTGCTTGAGAGACCACTCGTGAGGCATGAGAATAGCTCTGCTCAATCTGTCCGCTAAAATGTTGGTTTTCCCAGGGATGTGCATTGCTACCAGAAACCGATGAGAGGAGATCGCCCATTGCCAAAGTCTGAGAGCTTCTCGACACAAAGGGTAGGACTTGGTTCCGCCCTGTTTGTTGATATACCAAACTACAGACATGTTGTCTGTGTGGACTGCAATTGTCCCTACAGGAAGAAAGTCGTTGAGGGCTTGCAACGTTAAAAGCACTGCTCTCATCTCTAGGACATTTATGTGCAGGTGGTACTCGAACGGTTGCCACGTCCCATGAACCATCCTGCCCTGATAATGACCCCCCCACCCGATCAGGGAGGCATCCGTGGTGACAGTGGCTACCGGGAATGGGGGAACAAAGTGTCTGCCTTGGTGAATCTGGGGAGAAGTAATCCACCAAGCAAGATGATTTTTGCAAATCTGTGTCACCAGAATTTGGTGATGCATTGGAAGTTGTTGGTAAGACCACTGAGTGAACAACATCCACTGAAGAAGGCGCATGTAGAAGCGAGCCAGGGGAAGAAGAGTAATGGCCGCAGCCATGAGGCCTAATACCTTTAGAACCATTCTGGCCTGGACTTTCTTGTTGGCTAGAATGATCCTGACATGACTTTGAATGTCTGAAACTCTTTGGTCTGTAAGGGTAGCTGACATCCGAACAGTGTTTAAGTTTGCGCCTATGAAAGTAATAGACTGGCAGGGCGAGATAAGGATGACTTTTCAAAGTTGATCGAGATGCCCAAATGAGAACAAAGATTTATTGTGTAATCCCTGGCTTGAACAAGCTGATGCCTGGTGGTGGCTGAAAGGAGCCAGTTGTCGAGATACGGAAACACCTGGAATCCTTGACGTCTCAGGTGAGCCGTGACCACTGCCATGCATTTGGTGAACACTCTGGGGGCTGTAGTGAGACCAAAGGGCAGGGCTCTGAACTGGAAATGACTGGACCCCAGCCGAAAGCGGAGAAATCTCCTGGAGCGTCTGTGAATTTTTATGTGATAATACGCATCCTGAAGATCTATTGAGCACATCCAGTTGTCCTTCTGTAAGAAGGGCAGAATTGACTGAAGAGTGACCATTCGGAATCTTGTCTTCCTCGCAGACTTGTTGAGTCTGTTGAGATCCAATATTGGTCTCCAGTCTCCCGTCTTTTTGGGGACCAAAAAGAACCTTGAGTAAATTCCAGGCTCTGAATGGTCTGTTGTAACTGGCTGAATGGCTCTTTTTTGCAGTAGTTTTAAGACTTCTAACTCTGCAATTTCCCTTAGACCGGGTGGTACATCTGGAAGGGAATTTGAGGGATAGAAAGGACTTTCCTCGAAAGGAATTTTGTAACCCTCGGATATGATCGACTGTACCCATCTGTCTTGAGTGAGGGAACGCCAGGCTTCTGGGTACAGTGATAGTCTTCCCCCGACTGCCTCCAAGGAGGGACAGCCGGGCAACATCTCAGGGATGCTGAAAGGGCTTGTCAGAGAGAGACTCTCTGTTTCCCTGGTTTTGTGGACCCCCTCTGCCTCTAGAGCGGCGTCTGTTGTTGTTACCCCCTCTGCCTCTAGGGGTAAACTGACCACGTGAATCCGGCGTGACTCCTTGGGATTTGCGGAACCACATTTTGCCACCCTTCTGTCCTTTGGGGTAAGGTCTAGAAGGGGTGGAAAACGGACTCCTACGGCAGAAAGAGTTTTGCCGTCCTGCTCACACCTGGTCAACGTTTCCTTCACTTGAGGGCCAAACAAAGCTGACCCATCAAAGGGAGAGTTTGTGAAGGACACCTTAAAGGGATCTGCAAAATTACATAGCCGCATCCAGGCTTGGCGTCTAAGAGCCACACCTGTACCTGCGGCCCTACTCGCTCCATCAGCGGCATATATCAGCCGCATGGAGGAGTTTGCAATGGAGTTAAGGGTTCCTAGCTGCGAAGCAATTTTTCCTGAGCCCCTGCAGCTGTAGGATCCTGCACAACTTCACCTAGCTCCTTAAGGATATCCCTTTGGAGTCTGGTGAAGTGACATAGGTAGTTCAGCGAACGCATAGCAAAGGTCGCTGAAGAAAACATCCGCTTACCATATCTATCCATGGTCCTAGAGTCCTTATTAGGAGGATGGACAGGTACGGAAGGATCTGCAAGTTCCTTCTTGGTGGCAGCCGCCACCACCATGGCATCAGCGGGGACACCTTTTGTGAGGAATTGCTTGTCCGACGGGGCAGTAATAAATTTAGAAGGCCTCCTAGGGACTGGCTCTACAGAGTCAGGAGCAGCCCACGCCTTTTGAGCAATAACCTGCATAAGGGGGTCGAAAGGCGGAGACACCCAGGAGGTGGAGGGCCGAGATCCAAACGCCTCCAGGTATACTGACTCATCCTCAGAGGGATTATTGGTGGGCCAGTTTCCCCTCTGTCTAAGGAGTTCTAGGATGTCTGAGAACGAGACATCCTCAAAGGGGGATCTTGGGGATCCCTCTGACTCATCTAAGTCAGTATCTGAAGTGATAGACTCAGGGGAGTCTACGTGTTTCCTCTTACAGGTCCTCTTCCGCGGAGGATCTCCCGACAAATCAGGAGAATCCTCGGAAGAGGGGGATATTCCCAGTGGGGAAACCTGAGGCGGAGGATCTCTGGGTCCTGGAGCAAGAGAAGTGGCAGAGATGTCAACAGGCACCATAGAGGGAGGAGCTAAGGGAACAGACTGCTGGCTGAGACCAGTGGCCAGCACACTCTTCATCACCTCGGCTCCCTCCCAGGGAGGTCCGAGAGAACCCGCTCCAAGAACTAGGAACTCCAGGACCCACCAAAGGAAGGCTCGAGGCAGATGTCGGAGCCGAGCTCACCAAGGCCGAGGCTCCAAGGGGAAGAGCGGGCTCGGACAAGGGTCCGATGCCACTCACCCCTCGGAGGAGACCAGGAAGCCCGCCACGAATCCCTCTAAGGAAGGTCTCGAAGAGGAGATAAGAGTAGAGGCTGAAGGAGCAGAAGGGGGTATCTGTCCCTCAGCCGTAGCAGAAACCATTCCCGAAGACTCCAACTCCAAACTCTGGGGTAGAGTCGAAGGAGGAACTGCAATGGGGTGTGGACTAATAGTCGTCTGCTGAGACGGACTATGTAGCATTTGGGCCAGTGCCTGTGACTTTAGTAATCTACTGACCACTCTCTCCAAATCATGGTCAGAAAGCCTGGATGACCTTGAAGATTGGCTCCGATGGCTTTGTTCCGAGAGGAGAGGCGAAGCCAGAGCCGAAAGTATCGGCTCCAAGGAAGGGGACCTAGACCTCTTCCTCGAAGGAACCATCGGAGCCGATGAAACCACAGAAACTGTCGGAGCCGACAACTTATCGGCACCGACAGGTAGCTTCGATGCATCGGCTCCAGCCGGAGCCGATACGGCCATAAAAGTAAGGGTGTCGGAGCCGATCGGAGCCGACACCGATGCCTGGGCCACATGGTGGTCGGAACCGATCGAAGCCGACACCGAAGTGGTCGAACCAGAATCGGCACCGATAGCCATCGGTGCCGAAGGTTTGAAGTCCAGAATCGGCTCCAGCCGGAGCCGATCTCGACTCTGAATGAGTCGGAGCCGAGGCCACAGGCTTGGACACAGAAGCCTGGGCCTTGGAAGACTTAGAAGTCTTAGATGGGGCCGACTTAGCCGGAGAGCCCTCCGGCTTAAGAAGGCCCCTCAAAATCAATTTATTTCTTCTTTCCTGCAGGACTCTCTGGCTAAAAGAATGACATATAGCACAGGAGTCCTGCAGGTGAAGAGGCCCCAGGCAGTAAAGGCAAGAAGTGTGACCGTCTGTCAGAGACATCTTCTGACAGCACGAGTCACACTTCTTAAAGCCTGAGACCCTTTCCTTAGACATGGTGAATAAAACACACACACAACACCAGTCCAAGAAATTAAATTAAATATATCAAAAAGGTATCAATAACAGACACACACACACACCCTAACAAGGGGGGGATGGGATGTTAGAAAGTCTGACTGAAAGTTATAAGGAGACAGGGAAAATTTTGTCAGAAAGGGACTAAAACTATGTTAAAACTAATAATTTTAAGGTTTTTTGAAATTAGGGGCTAAAATAGTAATGTAAAAATTCACTTACCAGGAGCTGGTAAAAGGAGGACCTCATCAGCGAAGCGGCAAACGAGATCTGGGTACTTGCTGCCTTGCATCATGGGATATGGGGCTGCCTCGAGCTGGTAAAAGTGACTGTCGAGCTTAGCAAGTGCCGGGTCGGAGCCGAGGATCGGCTCTGAACCCATCAAGCAAGAATGAAGGCGAGATTGACAACTTAACATCAGAACTGCAATTATAGCATTTCTGACTCAGATGAGCCAAGTATTATGGAATAGATTACCTGCTTCTATTAGAAGAAGTACGTGCGCAGATTTGTTTAATTCAAAATTAAATTTTGGGGAGTTGTGCTAGCTTGTAACCCTGATTTCAAGGAGTCAGAATTTGTTTATGGCTCTAGGGTCTAAACTCTGTGATTTGAAACTATGAATCTGGGATAAAAGCTAGTGTTCCTCCTAAGACACTTTTTTATACCCTTTTCCCAGGAAGTATGGTCTCTAAAGTATCACCAAAAGACAGACTAGAGCTACTGCCCTCCTCCAAGGATGGAAAAGCTGACACCAACTGCTGATTTCCATCTTTTGTGGCCCACTGCCTCCAGCATCTGTGTCACTTATCAAAAACAAATCATGTGGGTCACAGTTAGTGTGTCATTGTTCAGTAACATGGGTAGGAACTATGTATTAATTGTTTTTAATGGCTAGGATGTCAAAAAATGTGTCAACGAATTTCAGTGGGGGACTAGGAAGTAACTTTTCAACCTATAAACTTAATTGTGGTTCAATAAATGTGTGTGTGTGTGTGTGTGTGTGTGTGTGTGTGTATATATATATATATATATATATATATATATATATATATATATATATATATATATATTGAGCTCTCTCTCTCTCTCTATATATATATATATATATATATATATATATATATATATATATAGAGAGAGAGAGAGACGTAAATGCATAGATAGATTTGCCATTATTGATACAAAGCCTATCCTTGCCACACAGCTATGTAATAAGGCCACCATCTTTTCCACAATCTAATTTTCAGTTCCTATCTTACATCTATTTCCAAGTCAGCTAAACATATTATCCTAAATATTTATATATTCTGAGAAACACACACTCACATGGGTGAGCAAACATACACAATTATTATAATGAAACAGAGAGAGAGATGAAAAGAAGGATAAAACTCAAGTTGTACATTAGTTGGAACAAATTTGTATAGATGAAACTTCAAATTCTTTATTACTGACAGTAACACTGTAGAAATCGTATTGTCCTTATGTCTCATTTACAAGAAATCCATTGCAGTCACTGTAAAGTACAGTTGTTTAACAACTTCACATAACAGCAGATGTTTTACTTATCACTGTTGCAATATTCCTTACAACAGGGATATCCTGCCAAGGATAGCCATATGTCCAGCAAGCATACCAAACCTCTGCTTACAATAGGGATATCCTGCTGAGAACAGCCATATGTCCAGCAAGCATACCAAACCCCTGCTTACAATAGGGATATCCTGCCGAGGACAGCCATAAGTCCAGCAAGCATACCAAACCCCTGCTTACAATAAGGATATCCTGCCGAGGACAGCCCTATGTCCAGCAAGCATATCAAACCCCTGAGCCTGTCCAAGCACTGTGCATCAGCTGTATATCCCACATCCAATGTATAAGCTGCATAAATGACATGAAACAACCAGATCCTCAGAACTGAATTGCCCCAGAACATTACCAGCCAATCAGTAAGAAGAGAAAAACCATACATGTACGTCCAAAAAGAAAGAAAATGAAGACCCCATGGGTTGAGGGAGAAGAAAACCCCAACAAGGAGAAGGAAGGAGAGCTGGAATACTGCAACAGTGATAAACAGGAGATCTGTTGTTATGGAAAGTTCTTACACAACTGTACTATGTCCTTTCTTAATCACTGTTGCAGTTTTCCTTACAATAGTGAGAGTACTAGAGCTACTACTGCAAAGGACAGGAGGAGGGAGACTGCACTAACCGAGCCCTCCAACAACCCATGGAGGGCAGACTTAACAATTTTTTTTCTGGCCATAGAAATCACATCCAAGTTGTAGTGCTTAGTAAAAGTAAGCAAAAGGGAGCAGTTCCTAAAATTGACATACCGTAAATGCCCTTAAAAAAGCTCTAGAAGGGGCAACTGAATGAGTAAAATGAGCACTGACATGTAGGAAGCTGTTTGCCAAGGAAAGTAACAAAAAACATGGCTTTAGAAATGACTTGTTTTGAAACTGCTAAGCTCAATTTCTTGTCTGAAAAGAAAGAGAAAGTTGCTCAAATTGCCTAATATCATTAGCTTTATCTAAATAATATCTGAGCTATCTATGCAAATTCAAAGAATAGAGAATCTTCTCATCTTCTCACTACTATTTTGAGGTCAAGGAAAGAAAGGAGGAAGATGGGTGGTCTGATTCAAAGACACATCACTGACCACTATAAGCATTACAGAATGACTGCTTCTAAGCAAGTGCCATAAGGGTCTGAAGTTAAGCAACACTCTTGTCAAAAGTCAGAGCTACTAACAAAACAGTTTTCCAGGTACAGAGTTTTAAGTAGGAAGAAACTGCTGGTTCAAAAGGTGGTGAGTCAGTTTTTTAAGAACAAAGTTTAAGTCCCAAGAAGAAGGAATGCATTTTCTTGGAGATCTAATCCAAAGACACCTTTGAGGTACTGTTTAACCTCGAATTTCAAGAAAAGTGGTGGATTCCAGAGGCTGACAAGTGGAAATGGATGACAAATGAACTTCAGCTGAAGAGTATGCCAGACCAGAACTGAATAACTCACCCACATAAGAAAGAACATTAAGAATACCCACTAAGAGGATCCTACTCATCAGTTTGACACCAAGATGAACATTTTTTCTACTTCACAACATAATATTTTACAGTGATGGGTATTCTGGCCTCTTGAAAAACCTGTAGCACATCTTAGAAATCTTGTGCTGAAAAAATCCTATCACCCACAGAGTCAGTTGTAGGGTGAGAAGATGAGGGTGAATTAGAGAGATTTTATACTGCGAGATATCATACATCTTGTGGGGTAACTTGTGGTAATTGGCCCTAGTCATGGGAAATAGAAGGGGGAACCTATGCTGTCTAGTCCAAAAGGAAGTCACCAATAAGATTGTGGGCCTCTACCACATGATCTTGTGTAAGACTTTTGGCAACAGAGGAAGAGGATGATATGTATACAGGAACATCTATTTCCAAGAAAAAGACAACGCATCCACTCTCCAAGCCAGAGGACTTGCCACCCTGGAACAGAACTTGGGGAGTTGTCTGTACTTGTCCAAGAAATCTTCTCTGTGAAGCATCTACTCATGATGATCTACCCTAGATTCTCTGTCACAATACTACATTCTGATGGAAAATAAACTACCTGTAGAACCAATAGTTGGCAGAAAGCAAAATCACATGGTGTAAAGGTTGTTCTGCACAGATATGAAGACTTTATTCCCCCTATTTTTTATGTATCACATGACAGTACTGTTGTTTGTGAAAACTTTCAGGGGACCCCGGGTACAAAGGTAATGCAGAGTCTGAAAAGCCAGGATAAGAGCTTTCATCTCCTTGGTGTTGATATACTGTTGTACTCCTGTGTTGACCAGATCCCATGAACCTTGATGTGGTTGGATCAAGCCCTCTAGGCTAAGCTTGAAGCATCTGTAAATAGCTCCTGCATGGGTGAATGTACTTGAGAGGGAAGGCTTAGATTCTGAGATATATGGTTGGTAATCCATAGAAATTCCTTCTTTAGGCAAGATAAGAGAGGAATGGGAAAGTCCAGAGGGTGACCTCTTCATATGGAGACTGACAAAAGGAACCATTGTAATGGTGAGTGCCATGAACCACAGGATTTTTAGAAACTCTTGCTGAGATCCCTTGCAAAGGAAGAAGGAACTGAAAGAAAGGTGTCAAAGAGAGGCATTTTGGAGGAGAAAGAAAAGATGTCATAGTAAGGGTCTGAATCTCGCATCGCAAGAAAACTTGGTCCTGAGAAGTAGTCGGAATTGACTTTTTGAGATTAAAAGTGAAGCCCACATGGCAAAGCATCATCATGGAGAATATAAAGGTCCTGTAGAAGAGGAATATGTGGAAAGCATGCCTGAATCAGGAGGTCATCCACATAGTGAAAATCTGAACACTATAGAGCCTGAAAAAGGCTATATGCAGGGTTAAACATTTTATAAAAACTTTGGTGCTGTAGAAAGACCAAACGGCAAAGTCAAAAATTTATAATGTAAGGAAGATACAGTGAAATGTAAATACATCCTGAAGAGAGGGTGTACAGGAATATTTAAATATAAATCATTTGGGTTCAGAAAACCCAGAAAAGCCTTTGGAAGAAGTATAAGCAACAGAGACTGCAGAGTCAAAATTTTGAAAGATGGAACTTTTAGAAAGGTGTTGAAAAAGGAAAGGTCAGGAAAGGGGTCTCCAAGAGCCCTCCTTTCTTGGGAATGAAAAACATCCTGGAGTAGAAACCTGTGCTCCACTATCAGCTAGGCACTATCTGAATAATACCTTGAGCCAAGATATAGTGGAAAGGAAAATAAGGAATGGGCATGGAGGGGGTTGAGAAATTCCAGAAGAGAGAGGAAGGGACATCCATACCATGAAAAAGCCATTGTGATTTATAATAACCATTGTGATTTATAAAGCCCGAAAAGCCTGTGGTGATTTATTGCCAAGTAGGTGAAGGTAGAATTAACCTTTGGGAGAGAGGAAGATGATTGTTAAACAGAAGTTAACATGCCCAGAAAGGAAAACTTCTGCCCCTGGAATCTTGACCAGGTTTTTCATAAAAAAATATCTTAGAAGGTCGTTTATCCTTTAAAGGCTGTTTATGATGTTTATGCACAAAAGGTACCATGCAGGGGTAATTCCACTGATATTTAGGTATAAGTGATAGGAAAATTTGCTTAAGGTCTAGCATGACCTCCCCTTTGTCTTACAATACACCTTAGAAATATTTGTTTTAGCAGAACTAAACAAATTGTAGATATCTAAAGAAGTGTCCAATAATTTTGCTTTCACATCTTCAGGGAAAGACTGTATACTAAGCCAGGAATACCTCCTAATGACTGGTCCTGATGAGTCCTCCTGAGATGAAGCATCAGCAGTACAATAGATACAGATGATGGAATGATGAGTAATGTGGGAAGCATAACCCAACAAAGAAAGGGCTTAAGTCTTAGACTCAGACTCAGGGATTTCTGCCCACACCCCTCCACTCACCCCGTTTGGTTAGAAGAGCAAGCACATATCTAGTCAGGTGTGTCTGGTAACTGATGGCCCTGAAAACTAAGGTAACAGAGCTATTCTCCCCTTTTATCATATCTATCCATTGCTTTACTAACCTTGCCTGAAGGGAATAGGTTGGAGGAGGCAAACAACTTAGAAGTAATCAAAGAACGGTCTGAGGAAGGATTCATATACAAGAACTGCTGAGCCTCAGGGACCTTATAGAGTTTTTTTTTTTTTTCAGGAGCAGGGAGTGAAGACTCTGGGGCTCGAGAAACAGATATAAACGTGTCTAGAAGAGCTACCAAAATAGGAGGAACTGCAGAAGGTCCAGGATAATTCATTTGTAAGTGATCATAGTATATTTTCTGGATATCCAAACCAAAAAATTCCGAAAAGTTGTTTTATATTGGGAATTTTCTGGATATCCAACATCTGGCATCTTTCCCAATGAAAATTTTCCATCATTTTAATAATGGTGTCCCCAAAAAGAAAGTACTTCATCCCAGGAGTCAGGGAAGAGAGTATCCTCTTCATCAGACCACAAGGCAAGAGGACAGTGAACTGGGAAGGAATAAGCCAAAGATTCCTACCCAGAATACAAATCCTCAAGATCATGAGATGAATCAGAATCTCTCAGTCTTTTAAAGATACTGGAAGAAGAAAACCCAATGGAGAAGGTAATGATAAACCCTGAGGATGCTTGAAAACCATAAGGGTTTTAAAAAGAACTTGAGTGAAGTTTTGCCACTACTTTTGGCGGTCTTTTTCAACAGTTTTTTTTTTCTTTTTAACAGGAACTTCAGCCCGAACAAAATGGAGAGGATCTGATCCTTCATTTACATCTATAAGGGAACCAGGTATTTCTTTTCATACAAGAATCTCCTTAGACCTTTCAGAAATCACAAGCCATGACTCCCCCTTCTTCTCCACAGCAGATGTCAGCTGACCCTCAGTGGACATGCTGACTCTTTGCCCAGTATCAGCCTCCAAAGGGTCATGACCGAGAGAGCAGATATCATAACTCGACAGCCCTGGAGATTTTTGTGTGTTCCTAAAGAAATGTTTGGTAGAGGCTAGACAGCAGAAGTATCCATTTGTAACTTTTTAAACTTCTTTTTAAAAGATGCCTGGGCATCTGTGAGGTAGATTCAAAACTATGGTCCCTTCACTGAGTAATTTCAACCGCTGATTCCCTTTGAAGAGAGAAAGGGAAGACAGACAGCTGGGCATCATCTTAGGAACAAATGCCTAGCAAATATCCCACTGCTTGTGGATGTAATCTGAACCCAAATAAAAAATGCACTTCTCGTGTATATCCTTATGGGAAGTCTGCCTAACACATTCACAGTTTCCCTTTCTGGATCACATGTACCTAAAATAAAACCAACATTGAGAAAAAAGGAAGAGAACCTAAATGGGTACTTATCTGCTCTAGGCTTGGAGCTGTACAAAACAAATGACTTTCAGACTGAATTCAAAACTGATATGACTTTTTGAAATTTACCTTAACTATTAACACAAAAAAGATAAACCATCTCGGTACACTCATATCCCATACTGAGTCAGGTTTTAAATCAAACATTTATAGGAAACCAACCTTCTGCAACTCACAGAAGAAAGGTTTACTTAAAGGACAATGTATTAGAGTTGCTAGAATGACTTCCCATTATGGTGATGTGTAGGGAGAACTTGAGATCTTAAAGGATATGTTTATGGCAAGGGGTACCCACAAACATTTGACTGATTCTGTAAAGAGGTTTTCAATGAATGGGGGAAGAAATACAAACCTCTGCTAGGAACTGGTTTAGATGGAAAAGTTAAACCATTAGGAATGGAGAAATATGAACAGGCCCTAATTTCCCAATCCAGTTATTTTTCAAAAGAACTTAAGAACCTTGCTAAAAAAGAATTGGAACATGATCAAAGTTTACAGTTTGCAACTTGTTTGGCACAGGACCGGTTTTTATTTTCAAGACTGCTCCCAAATTTAAGATGTTATTAGAGAACAAAGCTAATTTACACACAGGATCAGAGTTACAACATAGGGGGAATAAACACTGTGGGTGCTGAAACCAGTGCAGTTACATCTTACAACATAATAGCATAATATTAAATAGCATTTGAAAGTCCAGACTTTCCCTGAAGAAAGGGAGTTGGTCAACTCAACAGAATGTATACATGGTGATTTGTTCTGAATGTCCTGCCTTCGTCATGGCGAAAACTGAAAGACTTTTCAAAACTAAAATATATGAACACAACTACGATATAAAAAATAAAAATGAAAACAATGTATTATATAAACATACTTTGAATTGTCTTTCATTTAAGGAAATTTTATTTTGGCATTTTGGAAATGGTCACTTACAACCCAAGTGGAGGTGAATAGAAGGAGGCACTAGAAATTTGGGAACTGTTTTGGCAGTTTAGATTATGTGTTGCTATTAACCCAGGTTTAAATGAATGTACTTCTATTGCACCAGTATTAAGAATGAAAACTAGAAAGTTATAGTTGGGTCCATTGACTGCACCCCACATCATATAGCATTTTTTTTTTTAGTTCTATAAATATGTATTAAAATAATTGAGATTATCCCCAGGATTCATGAAGCTCGGCACAAGGACAGCGTTAGCCTTGCGCAGACCGTGCGGCGTAGAGATGGCACAGCAGCACCATATGCATTTTAATGAAGGCGCACTGCCGCAACTTCCACGTGCACAGGAAACATGTGCAAGTGCAGGGGCATGTCTAAGAACTGCACTGATGCGTGAACATGTCGGCTACAGATGCGCAACCTAAAATGCTGACTAGTACAGCCTGCCTCTAATAGTAATCACTCCTGTCAGTGTCTGTGGATACTGAAATGTATGCAAAGCATACAAGAAAGTTCGGTGAGTACCAAAATAAAAAGTAAACACAAAAGCACGTAGCTGAATTTTGAGCCCCCATCCCTCGAACAATGACATTTAAAACCCTGTGCCCATATTTCATTGTTGTACCAAGTGGAAGTGAAACGCAGCATGTTTGCATGCCACAGCCCTTTGCTAAGCCTAGCCCAATGGTTAGGGTTACCATCTGTCCCACTTTGTGAGGGACAGTGCCTCTGTGGGCAGTTGTGTCCTGACCAAAAATATTAAAAATGGCAAATGTCTTGCAATTGTAGGACACAATCATGTCCCATATTTTATGTAATAGTTGCATAAAATAGTTACTTCTGTATCTAAAATACCTACATTTTACAAGAAATAGAATAAGCAACTAAACTGCTACAAGAATAAGCTTTAACTGAGGCAAAAATGTAATGTTCTATCCTTTGTACTGACTGTGGGTATGTTTCGGCCTGTAAAATCTGATGTGTGTCCCGAAAATGTCCCAAGGTGGCAACCCTACCAATGGTTAAAGCATTCGCTCAATATTTGCCCATTCATGGTCCGAGTCATCCTTGTCTGGACGGCCCAAAGATGAATGGGTATTACCCGGGTCTACATACCATGTCATGAAAGATAAGTATTTGTGTGTACCTATGTGCGTGAAGTACAGCATGTGGAATATCAAATATGCTAGTGTTATCCTCAAAACCATACTGGTACCAGGGATATGTAGAGCACGCAATGTGTACTGCTGTCTGTGCCATGGGCCAGCAACCAGAGAAGGGATGGATGGTGTGATTGTGGAATTTGGGGGGAGGGTGACGGGTAATGTAATAATTCACCAAGGGGAGACTGGGTCAGATGTACAATAGGTGAAATGGAGGTGTACGAGGGAGTAGTGGTTGAATCAGAAAGGAAACCAAAGAACATACATTCACATCCCCAATACACCCTGACAGGCCATACCGCAGAACACAATCCCACAAACATATGAACATTAAAATGTGTAATACACATGTACAGAAACGTTACCAGCTCACACCCACATAATGGTCTGGCCTGAACTGAGCCATCCAACCCCAACACACCTAGATACATAACTGAATACCCAACATCCCCTCCACAGCACACCACCCCCCCCTTGCTGAACATCCACCAAAACCACCAATACTCGGGCTCCTAGCTTGGCGCAACCATATCTGCACATAGTGCAACCTACCCATATCTAGTAGGCAGTCTCACCCTAGGCAGTCTCAGGCTTGCAAACTAGGTATCCCTTGCATGTATAACCCTCCCTAATTTTTGTATAGCCAAAAGAATGGGAGTCATTGGCGTCCACAATTTTTGGACATCCCTCATGGGATAAGTGTCTGTTCTAAAGATTAGACTTAGTGGCACGACATGATGTCCAGCCCTGTAGACATCCGGACACAAGTTGCATTAGCAGTAGCTGTCCACAACCCTGATCAGCCTCCAGCCAGTCCTGCATAACCTTCGACCCGGGATTAAATAATTGACCGTGATGCACTTTTCCCCATGTGCATTATCAGGAATATATACCTTTCACAAATTCCATAGAAGCTTCCCCATAGCCATCGTCCAAGTAGTACAGGTCCACAAATTGTATACCCTTCCAGGTTCCATGTCGTAATGATGCACACAACCCCTATATACAAATGGTACGTGTCCCTCCCGGATGCGGGTGTTCAAATACATGGCCATGTACAACCTCAGATATGTAGTCATATATCTATAAATGTGCATACTTATATAAGCATAGCTACAACTACACATCACACATACATGCATATAAGTAGTTGTCAAGTATGTGTCATATTTATAAATATGTATACTTGCAAATGTATACATATGTCAGTCAGAAACATACGAACATTAACATGTACTATACATATGTACACCAACCGACTGTCACATTTGTTGCCTGTAGTAAAGTCATATAACCTAACTACCATCCATGCAGAATGTACCATGGATGGTGTACTGGTCAAACTGGTGACTAAGGTGTTTCCGTTCCTGGGTCCAAACCATGCAAGGGTTCCTAGTTTTTTATGATGCCCAGAATAATGTCCATCAGATATGGGGCGGCGATAAATGGCAGTCATTCAACAGTATGGGAAATGTAAATTAGTATGTAGATGTATATGCATGTGTATGTACAGATATATATAAAGAATGAACATGGTCACAAGAAAGCAGTCATAACGAATGTGAAGGCAAACAGCAGCAGAACCCCCCCCCCATATTATTTAGTGCTGTCATATCAAGCTGGCCAGAGGTGAGCAAACCCCCTGTGTCCCCACCCGCAGGTATGATGCTAACAGTGGAATTAACTTTGTCCATGTGCTAAGTCTGACTTTCAGTCTCTATTCAGACGAGCCAAAAACCAGAAGACTTACTGAATGCCCTGACCATTATATGAACGTATGTCCCAGGACTATAAGCTTGGGACATCTGAATATACTTAGAGTGAGCAAACATATGGGACATGTCTAGAGCAGTAGGGAGTGGCGCATGTGTAGTGGTGTGGTTTATTTCCGACCGGAGAATGGATGACTGCTGTGCTAGTGATGTTTTACTGCATTTGTTCTGGTAACTATGAACCATGGGTATACAAGCAAATGAAGCAGCACAGCAATAGTGTAGTGGTTAGAGTATTCGCCTATCGAGCAGACATTGCCGGTTCGATTGCAGCACACACCATTTATGACCCGTAATCTGTATACGAGCATATCCTGCTCTTTTATGATGTATAACAATATAATACCATTGAAATGTGAACTGGGGTGATGTATCACAGTAAGAATGCAGAAGGTGTTTGCATGATGGGAAATGGCGGTTAAACATAGTGAAATGGAAAACCGTTGGTGAAAAGTGTTCTACTCACCCTTTGTCCAACGGCCCTTGTTCTGCCCAGCAACACAATAAACCGCCTCTGCCAGGCTTGACGCCAGTAAGCTACACATCACAACCAATGTGATTTACCACTAAGCCACGGCAGTTACACCTAACTCTGATGTTATCACAAACATAGCAGACAGCACAGTCATTCAGTAGTATGATCAAAGTAATTTGTCCTGTAGATGTATATGCATGCGTGTGTACAGATATATATATATATATATATATATATATATATATATATACACAGAACTAACATGGGCACAAGAAAGCATTCATAATGACTGTGAAGGAAAACAGCAGCGGAACACCCATGTTATCTAGTGCTGACATATCAAGCTGGCCAGAGGTGGGCAAAACCCCTGCATCTCTAACCACAGGTAGGATGCTAACAGTGGGAGTAACCTTGTCCACATGCTATGTCTGACTTTCAAATGGGTATAGGGCAGTCCCGGTCCCCAGTCGGACAAGCCTAAACCCGGACGACTATATGAACATCCTGACCATCATACAAACGTATGTGCCAGGACTATAGGCTTGGGAAGTCTAAATATACTTGGAGTGAGTCAACATGCGGCACGGGTCCAGAGCAGCAGGGAATGGCGCATGTGTAGTGGTGCAGTTTTCCCAACAGGAGAATGGATGCCTGTTGTGTTAGTGAAGTGTTGAGGCGTGTGTTCAGGTAACTATGAACCATGGGTATACATATAAATGAAGCAGAACACCAATAGTGTAGTGGTTTGAGCATCTGCCTAACGAACAGGCATTCACGGTTCAAGTTCGACTATAACACATATAATTTTCCTTGTGGAATGAATGTCATTCTGCTGTAAAACCGACATAATAACATGTAAAAGTGAACATGAGTATCGCATGGGACTTTTAACTAGATCCCTTCAATCAAAGTGGTACTGTCATAATGATTAATGCAC